>NW_015971479.1:0-191212 GCF_000769745.1 Penicillium expansum
GGGGGGGGAAGGATATACAACAGGAGCACAACTACGGAGTATACGGAGTAGGATCTACGAAGATGACGATAGGTCCGTTATCACCTCCCTAAAATAGCCATCAAGCGTATGAGAACAGGCAAAAATATGGAACCCACATGGTCAGTTCGCAGGCCTGGAGCTGGGACAATATAGAGAAGTGTAACCCGATGCTAGGGGCCCCACGGCCGATCCCACGGGGGTTATACCGAGGCGGGAAATTGTACGCACGGTAAGATGCCGGTAAGCTCTCTAATTTCTAGGTGATCGCCCTCGATGAACAGGTCGTTGTTTCACACACTTAAGACATACCGGATTCCAACCGTCTCTCGCCTAACATCATTTCCGGCTGCGTTCCGTGCACCTAACTGGGACTAGTACCCTTCGGTAGCATTGTACCGTAGCCCTGATTTCTTATTAAGTGTTTCTCACGGGCCCGGCTCCGTGGAAGCGACCCCTTTTGCTAGATCCGCCTTTTTTCGAGACGGTCAAACATGTACTCCGTATGATTGTAAGTGATCGCTGTCGATCATCCCTCGTTGAGCATCCGGTTATACTACCTAGATAGTATGTTGTAGGCAATTAAGAATCTTTGTTTTTGCTTTTTGACATTAACTTTCTATTATTACTTTCCCCCTGATTTTCAGCGTTCGGGTTCGGCTGCGGCTGGTTATACGGTACATACGATTATGACAATCTACGGTGTAGAAATGAACCTCTCCCGTTTTTGGGGGCTGGAAAAGGATCAAGTACAGTCGAGATATTGGATCCTGAAGGAGTAATCCTTTCTCCGTTTAATCAAATACACTCTCACGGCAGCAATATTATTACTCCATGTGGCAATTTATTGGGGGCCAAAGAAGCGAGTTCATGGTAAATTGATCAAAACAATCATCAGATCTGCCCCGGGGGGTATCTAATCTAAATCTAGATCACGGCCAATATTCCGATAATGTCCTTGTATCGAGTATGGAGTACTCCGTACCAGGGGCCAAATACGAGTCAATGCATAACAAAACGCATGACAATATCGACATTACGTGGAGGACCGCATCGGAGACACTCCCTAAAATAGTCGTCGCTTAACCATGGCGGGCGATCATGGCATGAGTCAGCCGGAGCTATGGCCATCAGTTACCCAGGCGTGAATCCCCCTGAAGTTGGATCTTCGTTGATCCACAGATCATTTCCGAATAGGAAGGAGGATACGGAGTGCAACATAGTTAGCAAAATTGTTCATTGCATTGTATATTGTAGATATTGTAGATATTGTTTTCCATACAACATAGATTTCTATACATGCAATTATTGCAGAGAAATCTGGGAAATTATCCACATGGGAATATGAAAATGGAAGTGACAGGAGTCATTCGACACGTTCGTATTAATAGGAATTTAACATTCAATAATCCAATCACTGCATAAATAGAATGTAATATGCACACTACTGCAGTCCTCGTCGCGGGAAGATCCCATGCGCATATCCTAGTGATCGGACACAGACAGGTGCATCGGACGGAATGCCAGATTAGGGCTTGCTGCCACGTGAAAAAAACCAAAAAACCAAAAAATGGTGCATATTGTATGCGTGGCACTTGCATTGCCAGGCGCGTCCACCGTCCAATAGAAGCACCTTCCCAACTAGTACAAGCGTAAGATCGGATCTACCAATCCCCGATCGGCGTATAACAAGCTTGGCGGTTTAGAATTTACAGTGGCCTCGGGGGTCCACGCAGATTTAGGGAATTGGTGATTTCACGGCCGAAAACCTTGGAATAGGTTTAGGTCACGGCGTTCGAAGGAAACCACTTAAACTTTTAGAACCCCATCAACATTGACGCTTGGGGAATGTAATTTTAATTATAGTTTTGGAGTTCCCTTGATGAAACACAACACGATGTGATATGTGATACAGCAGACACAATGCGCGTGGATATGCAAGTGCCATGTGTCAACCTTTCCGCAAGGCAACCAGTACTCTGCAGCGAATATCGTATTCAACGTAGAACTTGTAGAAAGTATCTTGTATAGAATATATCACATCTACGAAGTCCAGGTTCCTCTCGTGGCTGGACATGTTCAGCCCCACTGATTTGCAACCATTAACTCGACCTGGACAAGTCGGGAAGAAAGGGGTGAGACAGTCGCGTGGCATGGGCCCAGTGCCCCGGGATCAAGAAACGATCAGCGATCACGGCTGAATCCGTTACCTACCCGGATCTATGACCTAAAGAGGATAGTTCGATCACCTTCAATAGTATGATGTTCCTCGGTCAGATTGACCTTCTAGGCAGACTATTGATTGTTGACTGGAAAAATAGAAGTTGTACGTGGCCTGGGGATAAATATAGTAGAATACAGTACGGAGTAGAGTGGAATGGAAGGGAGGAAATAACCCTTGGTTTAGCATTCGAACTAGAAAAAAAAAAAAAAAACCAAACGTAAACGTAAAATCGCTCCCATGGGACAAGACATGAGCGGATCGCCCTTCTCCTGGTTTCATGACGAAAAAAAAGCAAAAAAAGCAAAAATAGGCTTCCGACCGTGAAGCTTCTCAGTATGAAGATCGCTAAAAGTATATTTCCTATATGGCCTCCGTGGACTGCTCACAACTATGATTTAAATGACTTTATGAGGGTGAGCTGAATGTGAAAGGTCAAATATCCATTTACCCTGAGCCGAACCAAGGGAGGCCCAATCAATGTCCGCGGAATTCAAAGACCGGGACCAGTCTCAGTTGAGGATAGGCGATCCGAACCAAGTGCCGACAAGGGGTTGATCATCCGTAGGCCCGGGACGATCTTAACGCTCGAGCCATTCTGGAATAGTACCTAATTACTCGATAATTATGATATCGTATAGGGAGATTGTCGGGCGAGATACGGAGTGTAGAAATAAAGTATGAATAAAAATGAGGATGCGTATAATCTATCCGATTGCCATCTATCTTATTTTGTATGTTGTACAGTCCGTTCTATAATATTATCTCCGTCACCGGCGATCTCTCGTAAAGGGCTAAATAGTGGATCTCGCTTCCACGAGGCCGGGACAAATCCACCTCTAACGGCCAATCCCTAGTCGCGCCTGTGCAGAAATCGTGCACGGTCAGAAATATACAGAGGTAAAATGGTTAATAGGAGTAATGTTCCAGAACGCCGATCGTGTTAATAACTCATTTGCGTTGGTAGCCATAGTTCAGTTCCACGGATTCGAGAAATGATCTTCAGGAGCGTGGTCTTAGATTGACTCTAGGCCTTGTCACCTTCTTAACTTAGCATCCGTATGGGGTTTCAATTGCCGAAGGGATCTTTCGTCTTCTCCATTTTCAAACCAGATCCACGATTGGACTGCGCCTAGAGAACACATCGTAGATCAACTAGATATTGTATATGTATCATGCACCAGAGTGGGAGCGAAACAAGTTTTTTTCCCATGTATGATGTACATATATTGATGTAGGTACTCCGCTCGCTGTGCCTGTAAGGTTCGTGTAAGCGAGCCCAGGTACATGGATTAAAGACTGTTTCAGGCATTCCTCTGGTCTCGCATTCAGCGCTTAAAGCCGCTATTGGTGATGACAATCAGGGATCAATTGCAGCGGACATGGTAATTAATAGATGAAATTAAGTTCCCAGTACATGAGCAACCCATGGGTAGCATGAATGGAGTACCCCAGCCAGCGTATGAGCAGCGGAGGCGTAAGGGTGGTTCCAAGGTTCCGGAGGTGTGGCTCAAAACGGACTAGCTTTATCCCTTTGTGACCTTCCCTTTTCGCTTGCGCCGTTGTGCTCCACAGCCACGCGACAAAATGATCTCCTGAACCGTCCACGGTGGCACCCCCCGGGTTTTGCACTTGATATGATTGTATCATTATCAAAATTCAAAGAGAGAGACAACGAGAATAATTACACCGATCTCTACTCCATATACAACCGTCTATCGCTCTCGCAGATCAACAGATCCTGATCGATCAGCCGTTTATGGGGTGGCTTGGGATATGTGACAGGTCCAGCAGGATCTGCACTAACCGTAGCCGAGGTGCAATCATCCAACGGGGTCTTTACGGCCTCCCAGTTTGGGTTTAGGGCGCTGCACATCCCACAAGGCTGGAAGGTTCGGGCTTCTGCCTTCGCGTGGTGAATCGTCATTCCCCCCACGTTAATCTCCGAAAAGAATTATTGATTATTATTTATCTCGCTTAAATTAATTTTAATTGAATTTCTTAAACTTAAAGAAGGGAAAATCAATTAAATTAAGCTTTGGAGCAAACTGCGTCTCATTAAAAAAAATAATTAAAACCGGGAAAATATAATTTAAAAAAGAAATAATAAAAAGAAATTAAATAAAAAAAATGCCGTAACGTAAATCGTAATTTTTGCCTAAGTCGGCATCCTCCGCTGGCGATCACCAAAGCCGCCCGCCTGCTTTCTAGGTATAAACCTCGTGGCATCCCCCACTCACTGAACGACGCCGGACTTGAAACACAACTGGATCAAACCTCTCCAACACCTTCTCTTCATCATGGATCTCGCCAACCTCCTCTCTCACAGCACGGCTGCCAAGCCTGTATACACTCCTCTCCAGTCCAACTACTATAAGCGCTCGCTGCCTTTGTCGCCGCCAGCAGAAGAGCCTAAGGTCTCATTGCCTTCAATTTCATCTCTCTTTGAGGGTGCCGATGGTGCCCAGCACGCAGCTAGTGAGTACTTCCAACTATACCACAACCCTAAAACACCCTCGCTAACTATATACTCCCCAGAGCGCCAACGTCTTTCACCATCTCTCGGTGAACGCCACATCCGGGTCCAGTCCTACGAGCTGCCCCCAACACCACCTCTGCGCCCCGGCTCCGGCCATGCCCACCGGCGCGCATCTCCCGTGGAGTCGCTCTCTCACAAGGAAGCGCACCACCACCACCTACACCGTTCCTCTATCTCCAGCAATGGCTCAATCCACATTCCCCGCAACGCAGCACCCTACGCCTCGCCCGCACCAAGCGTCTCATCCTACACATCTCCAATCGACGCTCCTCAACAGCAAATGTACTACCCACGTCCACCAAGTACATCCTCCTTCCAGCCTTCAACACCAGCATCAGCTCCCCAGATGCCCAATGTCCAGGTCCAGACGCAGCAGCCACACCAGCACTCGTCTCCGGCTCTCATCTCCCCCGTCACCCCGGCCTGGCAACACCACCACTACTTCCCGCCCTCCACCTCAGCCCCGTACCAGCAGAACCACGACCGCTATATCTGTCGTACTTGCCACAAGGCTTTCTCGCGCCCTTCTTCCCTGCGCATTCACTCCCACTCGCACACTGGCGAGAAGCCCTTCCGCTGCACACATACTGGCTGCGGTAAGGCTTTCTCAGTGCGCAGCAATATGAAGCGTCATGAGCGTGGCTGCCACTCTGGTCGCCCGGGCCCTGCTCCTGCTGCCACTGCACTTGTTGTATAAGCGGTTGTGCATTTGCTGTCTCGATATCATTCTGGTTCTTGTCATGTTTTTTTAAGGGTGTTTTTTCTTTTGTCAGATGGGGATTTCTTTTGTTTGGAGTTGTGTGTGATGCCGTGATACCCTGGATCTTGGTTTTGATTCTTTTTATCGGATTCCCATCTGGTTTAGATGGGTCGGTTCTATACACTATATAAAATTACGATTCTCAATGTACATTCTATGACGAAGACTCTTTTTCTCTCTATTTTGCTATCCTGTAGTTACCGTACCCATTAAGAGTTCTATCGGTTCTTTATAACCACAAATCAATGGTCACCTCCGAAGGCAAGAGTTACTGGGCTAGGTATCGTATGTAGTCATTGTTGTCTATCTTTGCCCTGAATATATTATCAAATCATTACCAACATAACCTTGGAAGTATCCCAAACGAAAGAAAGAGAATCTATATCTGCCGAACATCCAAGTCCCAACCAATACCCAAGTAAATACCATCCCAAATGAAACCCCCCCAAAAAATATAAACACATAAATTCCCAAACCCCGAGGTCTACTCATCCAAAACCCCCCTCACCAATGCAGCAAGACTAGTCTCATATCGCGCCGGATTATGATCACTCAACATGCCACCAGCAAAGCGCAACTCACCAAACCAAGCATCAACATCCCGAATGAACCGAATCTGCACGCGAGTGGCAGGCCTCCCAAGACGCGGACACCCATCGACCCCGAGTTCCGGCGCCGTAAACGCATCCCGCTGCAGAACCCGCATCGTCTCAACGACAAAGACTTCACCGGGCGGCATTAGTTTCGGCGCACGCATCTCATCCCGTAGCAGTTTCAATGTCTTCCAGGCCCACGCGTCTTCGCCGACGCCGTCGCCCGCGTTGACGACTAGGGGAGGCTGATTCACGTAGAACTTGTGGATGATGCTTTGGCGGAGGGAATCGCTGACCCGTTGGCGGATGTGCGCTTTGGCGCCCGTGGTGTCGTCCTTGAAGGATAGTGACGCTGTGTGCATGTCGTGCAGGATGCCTAGCGACAGGCTGGGGACTATGTCTGAGCCATTTACGATTGTTGTTATTAAGCCTCGAGTAGCGAGGCGGAGGAAGGGGGACATCACGGCTGGGGGGCCGTAGGCGTAGACATGGATTGGACGGTTTGCTGGGAGGGTGTAGGTAGGTAGGCTTGGGTCCGGGATGTTGAGACTGGGGTCTCTATCTGCGGTCAGGAGACGGGGACGGGTGGCTGGTTGGTATGAGGCTGTTACAAAGGATGTGCCTGTTGTGGAGGGATTGGGTTCTGAGATCATGGTTGCGAGAAGGGCTGCGACGCCTCCACCGAGCGAATGCCCGCATAGAACTATGCCGTAGTCTTGGAATTCTTCTAGTGCCGCACGCAGGGTGATCATGACTCGGCCGCCGCCACCCTCTAGGAGCCGCTTGGCTGAGGCGTGCATGCCTTTGTGCACCTTCCAGCTTTTGCCTTGCCATTCGAGGTCATCGTAATCACAGGTCATGTCTGTGAGGATGTCTTCGAAGCCCCATGTTCCTCGTAGAGTTAGAACCACGGCTTTGGAGTCATGGTCGATGGAAAGATAGTGGACCAGTGGGAACCCCGTCTCTGTCTCACCAGCTGCGTTCGAGCCACCGGCTGGGTCGACAAATGAAGATAGGAGGATCGTAGATGGCGGGAGACCTGCATTCTCCGAGAACGCACTGTGCTCGTGGCCGTCTGACTTGGTGCTGGGTATATTCTTCGAACCACTAGGAACACCCATGACCATGAGCGCATTTGAGCCATATGAGGCAGAGGAGAACCGGGAGAACCGGCGAATGTTGTGCACAAAGTGTCTCTCTGGAAAGATACCTGGAACGAAGCCGTCGCGATTGAGGGCTTGGATGGTTTCCATGTCTTCATACGCACTTTTGCGAGGCCGATGCGCAAGCAGCAGTGACGTCTCAGAGCCCGCAGTGGCTAGGGAATACAGGCTGGGGGTGTATGACTGGGATCTGCGATGCATAGCTGACGAACTGGGGCGGTTATCATTCGCAGACAAAGTCCCGTCCGCTTCCGATCTTGTCACAGACATGGAGCTGCTGCTACGAACGTGAGTTTGGGCTGCGGCAGGCGATCCAGAACGCATACCAGCACCACGGCGTGAGAGGAATGTGTCGGTTTGAGTGAGGAGTGACTCTTGGGTCTTCTCTTGCACCGCGAAATGCCCCCCTCGTGAGCCCCTGGAGACATGTATTTCGTGAGATGGGGCGTGTTTCGTTTGCGACTGTGGCGACTGTCTTTGGGGGGAGCTTGGGTAGGGCGACCTTCGTAAACCCCGGTTGGAGACAGGTGTTGTCGGTCGATGGTTCAGAGGTTCGGTTTGTCGCTTCTTGAGAGCGGGTCTGCTGGAGACCTCTCGTACAGTCGCCTCCTTCACAGACGCTGTTCCTTTAATAGGCCTGGGAGGTAGACGAGGACTCTGAATCCCCGAAGGCCCGGATGAGGCGATAGGTTGCTTCTTTCCTGGTGGCCGTTTGGCATCATTCTTTTCCAGAACAGCTGGCTTAACCTTTTGTGCAAATTTCGCGAATGTGCTTTTATTAAGTGTAGACTTAGGAGGTTCATTCGGCGAGTTAGGAGTCGTACCACGGCGCTTGGGAGCAATGCCCTGTGTGGCATCGGGATGCGGACGCGATTGGTCATGATGAGACTTCATTGGACTATTGGACAACGGGTTGGCCGGCAATGCGCGTTTATGATGATCAGGCTCAGGTAGGGCCAAATTTCCAGAGCCGTCATAGGGTCGCAGCTGCGTGCTCTGGGATTTGTTGAAGGCTGTCCTAAACACCACTGTATGCTTGGGAATCCGTCGCTGGCCATCGGCCGTATTGGTATCTCCATAATCATGGTCATGGTGGAATCTCTCCTCTACAATCTTTGTTCCAGGAGGGGCGGCGATCTCTGCCATCTCATCATCGAAGATATCAACTGTGATCGTTCGAGCCGTCAAGACTTCCGATCTGATAGATGCGTGACAGCCCTGAGGAAGTTGGCTCATGATATAAGCGCGGATGTCCTCATCGGACACCTGCTGCTGACCATCCAATGGAATAGAGAGACGATGCCCAAACGAATCAGACGTGCTCGACCGTCGGACAACATCAAAGGCTTCCTCGCCATTTCCAGGCGTCACAAAGGAAGCACTGCCAGGCTCCATCAACTCTTCATCATTGCGGTTGGGTAATTGCAGTTGATGGGATCCGATCACGTCTGCTCTTGCGCCGTTGTCCAGGATGACAACATCCCAAACAATCTCATCCCCACCATTCTGCCGTAGGTGTCTTTCGGTATTCTTCTTACCCCAACGCTGCAATAGTGCGAAGCCTAGAGAGCCAATGAGGAGGTCTCCAACACCGATATTCTGGGCACTTGCGCCGGGCTCAGCGGATCTAAACTCACGCCGAATCAGCGTGATGATAGCTGCAATAGCCCTTGAAGACTCGGTGGATCCGAGAATGGCATCCAAAGTAGACAGAAGTGCCTGCGAGAGATTTGCAACCGAAGACAAAGTGGTCGATGAGAAATGAAATGTCGCTGCGGCGAAAAAAGATGCCGAGGTCACCGTCGTGTGGAGTGCCGCCAGCTAGGGGGTGTTAGTTCAAGACTAAGTCGACAGCCCTGCCCGCAGGTGCAGGGTATAGGAACGTACACTTCGCTCAAGCAGAGACTCGGCTTCTATCCTACCGTGTTCATCGCCACTACGAATTGCGACATCACGTCCTGCCCTCGTCAAGATCCCCTCAACCAAAGCCCGGCTTAGTTCCAAGCTGGTCAGAGTCGTGGCTCGCGCGCCATCCAGGGCCGCCCCGCCAAAGAATGTGCCTACTCGCAACGATAGCGAGGTTGACTGGGTAATCAAAGATATCAACGACGCGACTGGTCGCGGGAGCAAAGTCGACCCTGAGGCTGGAACGTGAGCGTGTGCATAGTCGAGATTCATCTCGACATTGTCAGGTTCTCTCCTGTCATTGGTTTTAAACATATCAAGGATGAAGAATATCCAAAAATTGAAGCCATGAAGATTGTTTTTACATTTACAGTGTTGTCCATATGTAAGCCAGTTGATACCCCAACTATCGAAGATCAGCCTTTCACATGTGATCGACTCCCAACATTTTTTTTATACACGTGTGTTCACGTATTCTGACTCTACATCATCGCTTTCACGTCACCTCCGTATTGTACCTTGCGAACCTGACTTCGGTCGCAATCTTTTACCCTCCTAATCCCCGATAAGCCCATGTTTTGCCACAAATCGGCCAAAAGACCCCTGAGAACCTGTCTGGCCCCGTCTCGGCCCCGAATGCTCAGTCCGTAAATCACCGGCCGACCAACAAGAACTGCTTTAGCTCCTAAGCACAGTGCCTTGATAACATCCGAACCCGTCCGAATTCCGGAATCGAAAAGTACCGTCATCTTGTCCCCGACTGCATCGACTATCTCCGGAAGAACGTCTAGAGACCCGATTGCACCATCCACTTGACGGCCTGGACGAAAATTATTATAGGGCACGAAAAAGAACAGGCCGGTTAAGGAACCACTTACCACCGTGATTTGATACCACAATCCCATCACACCCATATCTCAGCGCCAGCCTCGCATCCTCCACATGTTGAATTCCCTTCAACACAATCGGCCCATCCCAATTCTTCCGCAAGAAAGCCAAATCCTCCCACGAATGTGGACTCCCAGCGAAAATATCACTGATCCACGCACGCGAAGCACCAATGATATCATCCTCAACTTTTGATCCAGTCTCCTTCTCGAACTTCGCGCGGAAAACAGGATCGCTGAACCCGACCTGGTTCCCTACCCCCTTGATAAAGGGTACGTAAGCATTATCCAAATCCGCCGGTCGCCACGCCAGGGACCAGGTATCCAAGGTAACAACTAGAACCGAGAACCCGTTCTCTTTTGCTCGCTTTAGCAGCGACAACGTAACATTGTTGTCCCTCGGCCAGTACAGCTGATACCATCGCTTCCCGTCCTTGTTGGCGGTCGCAACATCTTCAATCGAGCTTGTGCTCGCCGTGCTCATCGTATACGGCACCCCGACTTCCTCGCATACTTCTGCAAGGCCTGTCTCTTTGTCTTCATGGAAGATACCCTGTACGCCGACCGGTGCCATGATAAGGGGATTGTCGTATTTCTGACCGAAGAGCTCGACCGAAACATCTTGCTCAGGGGTCTGGGTATATCATCCGTCAGCGAAAACGTGGATCGTTGTGTATTATCTCAACTTACATTTCGCATCATCCGTGGGATTCTATCGGCCTCTGTTAGTTTCTGAGTATCGTGGTAAGGGCTTAGAAACCTACAGCTTCCACTGCCGGAATGCCAGCCGGTTACTATCCATTGTCGCTTTCTCGCCTGCTCCGCCGGCGACATAATTGAATGCGCGAACGCCTAGAGACTCTCGAGCTTGCTCCTCTAGCTTGCGGGGGTCGGTAGTCACACCGGGCAGGATGCCCATTAGGGCACCCTTCCCGTAGATCTCCGTTTGGTAGCTGCCGTAGTTATCAGACATTGTAAATCGTGTAAATAGTTGATAGTTAGAAGGTTAGAGAATCCAAGCCCAAAGCTGGGGGAGGGGGAGAGCTACACCCCCGGTAATGCGGAGGTGGACTGAACCGAGGTTACATGTATTCATGCTAGCTTCATGCAGTAAAGTGTTGCGCAAAATGTCCTGTTTTATGAAGTCATTGTACTTCTATAATTCGTAAAAAGTCAAGTGAATTATAGTTGTCAAGCTATCCAGACTTTACCCAGTAGCATAACTACTTCGAGCTCTCAGTCGTTCACCATATCTCCAAAGGACAACAGGCACCGGACAGCCCATAACAACAGCAACAAGAGCAAGCATGGTAGTCCCCCACCCATAACCCAATGACTGATACATACTCGGACCGAAAAGAGGAAATCCGAACCCCGTCAATCCACGAAGAATGTAAACAGCACCTGTCGCACTCGCCGCATACAAAGTAAAAGCCTCATACAGATATGCACTGGTACACTGGAACAGAATCATCGCAGCGCAAGCGAATAGGGCGATGCCAAGATCAGGTACAATCCAATGCGTGACGGCCTGTGCTCCCCATCCGTACCACAGCAAACCGACCGGGGCGAGGATCGAGGCCGGGAACATGAGAACTACTCTGAATTCTGGTTTGCCATTTCCACCATGCTTCTTCTTCAGGGCTCTGTAAATTGGGTCCGCGAGAAACCCGCATATCTGTGAGCCGAAGAAGTATCCAATTCCCAGTGCGAGGTAGTTTAGACTAGCTGGGCCGGTGGGCTGGTGATATTTCTCTTCCCAGAGAGTCGTGAAGGTCGAGAGTACTAGGTACATTAGCCCGTATAGATAGGCGTAGAAGATAGCTAGGATCTGGACGATGGGCTGGACTCTCAAGAGCTGCAGCGGTCGGAGAAGAGAGTTGCGGTATAATTGACCGACAGTCTGGTCTGGTTTCTCATAAGGTGTCTTTAATAGAGTATTGTTTATCACAGCCGTTTTCGACATCTTTGCCTTTCTCCTCGCGAGGATGACAGGCGGATAAGTCTCCTCCATAACAAGCAAACCAAGCACGATCAAGCCTCCATCAAAGATAGACGTCGCCCAGAATGCCCAACGCCATGTTGTGTATTGGGTGATGAACCCTCCAACGACAGCCCCCAGAGAAGGTCCAAAGACAGGCCCAAGATTGTAGATGGCAATGACCCAGCCGCGCTCTTCTTTGGGAAAGCAGTCGCTAATGATACCAGCGCCCACCTATGTTTGGTGCATTAAAGCAAGCCCTAGCTGGAGAAGAAGGGGCATACTCACAACAAGTCCGCCCGCGCCTCCAATGCCACTGAGTAAACGAGAAGCGAGTAATTCGCCTTTATTTCGAGCAAACCCACACACTAGGTTGAAGATCAGATAGAATGAATTCCCCGCATGCAAGACTGCGGCTCTTCCAAATATCTCGCTCAATGGGCCTAGTATCAGAGGGCCAAGACAGTAGGTTAGGACGAAGGTTGAGAGGACCAGGACTGCTTCCAGTGAGCTGCCCATGTGCAGTTCGTCTTTGATGGTGCTCAACTCGGGTGCGACAATTGAAGAAGATAGTGGCATTAGAAACACGGAAAGAGAGACAACAAGTGTTATGGTCCATTTTTTTGATCTGGGCCAGTTTAGTGGGTTCCCGGGGTCGTTTTCTTCAAAGTCAATGGTCAAAGACTGGTGGGTTTGTTGTATCTCGGGGTTTCCTTGGAGAGCATTTTCTGTGACTGTCGCTTTGTTGTTGATTCCATCATTGACTTGGTGAGGATTGTCATTTGAAATTGGTTGGCTCATGGTTTTAGTCCAAGTAAAGATACTAGGAACATAGAAATATTGAAGGGCACATTCCACCAAATTGAGTCAGAGAGCATGATGAAAGATAGGGTGTCCATCCTTGCCTATTTTGGTACTACACCAATTAAGCGTTTGCGACAGGGCTGCCCCGTTGCGTGATAGGCTACCTATGTAGGTAGGTAAAAGATTCCGAGTGAGTCATACTAATGCGAACATTGAGAAGGGACCTGCAGCATACCCAGCCCCTTTCTGTGTCTGACAATTTGCTAGAGGCTCGAGCACTTAAAAACCAGACGTAGTGTTTTAGAATGGAGGGGGCAATCTTGGCCAGCTCTAGCGACTTCGACCCAACTGTTCAAACCAGGTAAAGCAGGCCAGTTTGGTTCCGGCTTTTGATCAATTATCAATTAAAATAAGTTGATTGCCAATCGCAAGAAATTGCATGCAAGCTGAAGAATCAAGAACATTGGTGGGTATCTCAAACAAAAAAGAAAGAAAAGCGCGCGTCAACGGGAAGGATCTCCCCTCCACGAGAGAGAATCACGCCGATTTCCAAATCTTGATAGTCATGTCATCAGATGTGTAGACTACCATTTTTTCATCGCGCGACAAAGTAATGCCCCGGACCCATCCCGAATAGCCTGTTAAGACTCGGACGCAGGCAAACCCAAACGGCACAGCCCATACACGGATGGTCAAGTCGTCGGCCGCTGATGCCACCAGGTTCCCATCATTAGAAAATGCGATCACACGCAGAGGTCCAGAGTGTCCCCGGAGGACATTGAGAAGGGCGCCAGAAGTCGTATCCCAAATGCGCAGGTCCTTGTCCTGTGACCCGGACGCCAGCAGTTTCCCATTAGGAGAGAAGCAGATGGCCCTGATTGAGGATTCATGGCCATTTAGTTGATGAATTTGATTGCCGGTGACTGTGTCCCAAAGGCGAATTGAATTATCGTCCGAGGTTGAAGCGAGAGTCTTTCCATCAGGTGAAAAGGCTACAGCGCGCACCCAACCCGAGTGCCCATTGAGGGTTTTAAGCAGCGAGCCAGAGCTCGCATTCCACAGTCGTACAGTGAAATCATCAGAGGCCGAAACGAGGGTTCTTCCGTCGGGGGAAAATTCCACCGCTCGCACTCTGCCGGTGTGGCCCTGGAGCATGCGGTAGGTGAACCCGGTATTCACGTCGCTGATGCGAATACTCATATCATCGGAAGCAGTGGCCAAAAATCGGCCCGCGGGGGAAAATCTCACACAGCGCACCCAGTTAGAATGGCCGTTGTCTTTTGCGGCACCACGCTGGAGACCGGTGTTGGCGTTCCATAGACGGATCATCATGTCATTGGAGACCGAGGCAAGGATTTGACCATTGCCGGAAAGGGCTACATCCCAAATGAAGCCAGTATGGCCATCAAGAGTTTTGGATGCAACTAATTTTCCAAAGGAAGGAGTGACTCGGTCCGCCATTGGTTGAAGCGGTACTTTTTGATTTTGACGGATTTTGATGGGGTTCGATAGATTTTGATTGTGCGAGACACAGAAAAACAGAAAGAGAGGATGCGGTTATTCCAGATCTCCCTATAACAGAGAAAGGAAAGCAAACCTTCAAATATCAAATTCAGGAGTCGTTTGCGAAGCTCTGTAAAACACGTGAAGGATTTCTCATAATGAGAAGTGAAGTCATAAGAGATGTGTTGCCCGTCAGTAGTGCATTGCGGGGTGAACGGAATTGCAGAAAAAAGTTCCGTTCATGGCAGATATCAATCGAATATGTTGCAGAAAGAAATCAGAAAGTGATACGGAGTAGTTCCTCTGCAAATAGGCACAAAAATAGGCACAAATAGGCAGAAAATGACAGCGGGATTTGCTATTAGGTAAGCTGGCTAGGCCGGTCCATCGTGATCTGCTGACCTTCCTATTTTGCTCTGGAAATGTGGACTTTTATACCTCCAGAAAGGGACTTCCCAGAGCTATAGATATATGTTCTACCGGTATCTTCTAGCCCTACTAAGGGCTTAATATATTGGACTTGACTTGGATTGGCAGGCTCCTATGCGTGTTGGCCTCAGGCGCATACATCTTACGTCATCTTATGCAAGTGGTCTACTCACTCTTTACCACTCCCTACTTAATACCTCTATGTTACAATTATGATACAATCTGAAAATAAAAATCCAGAGAAATAGAAGAAACGCAGTTACCTATTCCGTAGGTCATACCATACTGTACATGGATGTACTTCTCTTATCAATCCGCTGCAAGGGTCCTTATCCAACTTTCTTGGCACTTGGCAACTTTAATTCTTCCTTTTCTGCTTTTGACTTTTTGCCCGAGACTTTTCCCTTAACCTTGGAACATAGTTGAAGTGACCTCCGGACTTCCGGAAACATCTAGGCCCAGGGGCCGAGTCCATTCCTTCATTCTTCCTATCTGATCTTTGGCTTCTCACTATGGGCCATGCTGAGCCTCACCCAGGTTCACCTAATGACCAAGATGTGCCCGATGAAATGAGCTCAGGGCCAACTCTCGACGAGGAAAAGATCGAGAAGTCCCTGATCAGGAAGATTGACCTGCATATCCTTCCTATCGTGGTGTTGTTGTATCTCTTCAGTTTCCTAGATCGAGGTACGTGGGGGCGGGGTGTCTGACTCATCCCTTTACGATTGCAACTGGCCTGGTGCCAACGGGTAATCAAAAACATCGGCTGACTTGAATATATAGTCAACATTGGAAATGCAAGATTGTACGGCCTGGAAGAGGACTTGGGACTTGTTGGCAACCAGTACCAAGTCTCCGTGTCCATCCTTTTTGTGACCTACTGTGTATGCATATCACACATTCAGTCACCGCACGGACGCTAACCTTAATGTTTAGTTCTTCGAGGTCCCTTCAAATCTTGTACTCAAGAAGCTCAGGCCCTCTCGTTATATTGCCACGATCTCAGTGATGTGGGGTATCATTGCAACCCTCACAGGGATCACTCAGAATTATGGCGGCTTGATTGCCTGTCGAATCCTACTCGGAGTCGTAGAAGCAGGTCTTTTCCCGGGCTTTATAACCTACCTTACACTTTTCTACAGCAAACGTGAGATTGCATTGCGAACAAGCTACCTGTTTAGCAGTGCAGCTATTGCGGGAGCCTTTGGTGGGTTGCTGGCTTACGGCATTGGGTTTATGGACGGCATCTGTGGGCTCAGAGGCTGGCGCTGGATCATGATCATTGAGGGAATTCCGACAGTTCTACTTGGCGTGGTAACCTGGTTTGTCTTGGCAGATGACCCGGACACAGCGTACTATCTCAACAAAGAGGAGCGGGCGCTTGTTACCCTCCGCCGGAGTCGTTATATCGGCCAGACAGAGTCTGCGCAGAAGTTCCACTGGGCGGATGTGAAAGAGGGTGTCTTAGACTGGAAGATCTGGGCCTTCTCCTTTGGTCAGTTTGGTATCGATACCATGCTCTATGGCTACAGTACCTTCCTTCCTACTATTATCAAAGGCATGGGGAAATGGACCACCGCCGAGGTCCAGGCATTGACAATCCCTTGCTATGGACTGGGTGCCATTGCCTATTTGAGTGTTGCCTGGTTGAGTGATCGCACCCAACATCGTGCATTTTTCATATGTCTCTTCTGCGCCATCTCAGTCGTTGGATATGGCATCTTGATTTCAGACTCATCTTCGGGTGTTCATTACTTCGGTGCCTTGATGGTCGCCCTGGGGCTCTATGTTGCTGTTGGTTTACCTCTTGCCTGGCTGCCTACGAATTTACCACGATACGCAAAACGCACTTATGCAACCGGCTTGCAGCTTACCTTTGGAAACATCAGCGGAGTCATGTCCCCTTTCTTGTATCCAAATTCCGAAGGCCCGCGCTTTGTCCGTGGTAACGCTGTCACTTTAGGTATGGTTGCATTTGCGGGTATTGTGTATGGTTTCATGTGGGTTTCCTATCGTATTATCAACAAACGCAGAGCCCAGGGTCTGGAGGACGAGAAAATATCGTCACTATCGGAGCAGGATATCCAGGAAATGGGTGATCGAAACCCTAGGTTCGTGTACAGTATTTAAATATTCAAAGACAAGAATAGCCAGCCGCGTTTGTGGCCTTGCAATGTCTTTTTCGGTAGTCTTTTTCAAAGTCTTCTAGATGTCTTTTTTCCCCCTGAATTTTAATAAATCCATGGACCCAGTTCTTGGGTATGTGGGATGTATCCTCTGTAGCGTTTAGACGACGAATATGGGTTGCGTACATTTTAACCATCTACTACGACAGTTATCCCCCTAACCACATGCAAGTGTGGCGCTCTAGGTTTGAATATTCATGCCTATTGTAGCCGTATTGTCTTGATGGAAGCTGCCCGGAATTACAACAGCGTGTTTGTTGAGATCACCTGATCCTGTTTGCTAGGACTGGCAGCTACAAATAGCTTCCTCTCCCTCTTCTTCTTCTTTTCCCCTTCAATGCAGTCAGAAGCATCAATACAGTCAGATTGACTGCTCTCTCTTCTCTTGGTTTATCGTCAGTCTTTTCTGGCTCGGTAACCGCATTGATCGCAATCTAATGGCCCCTGATTCCCCTGGCACGTTTACTCCCACTTTAATTCTCGTTCCCAATCCCCTCGTCACAACGTGGATAGGCGAGATTGATTGAACACTGATACTCATCTTTTGTTCTAGCTATCGTACAGGCGACACTCGACGTAAAACAGTCACAGTCGGCACTGTTACCGCTCTGGAGGACCATCTTACTGCCCTCGATTCCCATGACCCGGCTACTGGCACTACTGTTGTGCTCTCCCCATACCAGACCTGGGCGCGGCGCACCACTACTAAGCTCGACGGTGATGGCAACGTGATCCTTCCAACTCCGCGCCCGCGTCGCTCGTCTCGCTTACATACAGTCGATCCACAGATGATAGAGGATGACTACGATGAGGATCATGTCACTAACGACGAGCTTGGCCACCGTGGCCACCTTACTACTGAGGTCGGCTACTGTGCCCTCCCCATCACTCTCCGGCTCACATCTCTCTTTACCGTGAGCCTGGCTTCACTATATATGGATCTTGGAACATATATATATCGACAATGGACTGGGCTATATATCGGCAACTCTCTCAAATAGCCTTTCACCCTAAATCACACCAATTCCTACAGCGCTCGGCAGGTAATGTTCGGCCAGCCGAGATCAATTCCTTTGGCGACTGGGGTGATGATCGGGGCTTTGGACTCTTTTTTGCCCGCACTTTCGAGAATAGATCTATCGATCTACCAACAAATCGGATGGCTGTGGCTCGTTCCCTGGTGCATGATTGCCCGCGGCTACGTTTTCATCTCTACCTCAAGACTGAGGGCTCGCTAACTGAGTCGGGGACCGGCCCCCGCTTTCTTGTTTACTGTAACTGGCCTTATACCCGTTGAGCCGTTGAGATGTTCCTCGCAGCCATTGGGCTCGACTTCGTTGTGATTTGCGCCGGCATGACAATAGAGGCCCGGGCCGCAGCAATCGATCAATTCACTGACCCCTGGTGTAGCTAGTGAATATATTGTATCAAGTTATTGTATCCACCGGATGACAGCTCGTCCCTGCCTATCATCTTGCTTTTTGTAGTTATATAGTAAACTTCAATGACCATATCCCCCACACCAAGGCTGAACAGCCTTCATTAGATTCAGGTGCACCTGAGAATCCCCAGTCCTTTCCATTGCTTCCTGGAAGAAGTCTGACCCTAACTTTCGGTTGAAGAGAAGGATGCTAACCCATACAAGGTCAGCATAGCTGATAGTATTTCCCATGAAGAAAGGCCCTTCATTCTCCTTCAACAAAGCAGTCACTTCGCAAAGGGCGGGCCCCGCCTCGTTCCATGCTCGAACACCACCTTTCTCTCTCTCCAATTGATCAAGTGGCATCCCAACCATCGCTGAACGAGTTGTATACCAGTAGTCAAGGCTTTCTGCGTTGAGGATCCGCTTTGGAACCAGAGGAATGAATATAGGCTTGGTGGCTTTCATATACTCAGACCATATACGCTCGACTTTCTCGAGATAGATTGAGTCTAAGTGAAGCGAAGGAAGCGGGGTTTGGCGCTCTATGTAGTCCGCAATCTTGCGAGAATCCACAATGTATTTTCCATCGGGACAAGCAATGGTAGGGATAGAGTATGCGGGGTTTCCGGTATTGGCAGTGACACTGGGGACATTAGATGATCTCCTATACTCGCCAAGAATTGTCCTCGGAGTCATACTGGGTTTCCAACGTAGACTTGATATCCGGGTACTCAACCTGTAACTTATAAGCAATTGTCTTCCGTCCCGTTAGATCTTACTCACCCATTGCGTTCGATAATCAAGACCTTTGAAATTGAAAAGGAGCCGAGCTAAGGCGTTAGGTCAGTTGGTATATGTGTTCCTGATTAAAGTGTATAAAGCCAATGGCTATCGTGGCTGTCGCTTCACTGACTTTTCCATGGGTTGGGAGACCATGTCACACATGGTGCCTTGCCGGAGGGGATGTCGTAAAGTATATATTGGCTTGAGGCCATATTGGAATTTGGATACTTGTTTCAGTCGGAGGGACCTCGGAGTTATTTAACTCTTAAAGTTGCGGCCCCCGTGGCAGAACTGTTATCATAACTATAATGAGTCATCGTCAAAGTACCGTAATATTACATAACCATTTGGGATTGCCCAGGTGATCGCCAGCTAGCTTCCCTCTCCCATTGTGCCCTCTTTTCCCTCATTCTTCCCACGTGCAGCGCAACCCTCGTCTTTCCTCCCTATCGAGCGTAGTTTAAGAATAGTATCAAGCCTATGAGTAAGCCCGTATCGCCTAGTCTTAAATTATTTAATTACTGTATCCCAGGTGGGGACCTCGTGCCTTCCACGTGATTTCAATTACCAAATTAGGCTGTAAGTGATGATGTCATTCCCAACTAAGTATAAGTCTGGGGTAAACCCAGATCGACAAACATCGAATTCTCACGCTTTACAGATGCATCCGGTTGGTCGCAACGTAGCAACCACAATTCAAAACCATGAAGTCCATCAAAACAGCTGTCACATACCCCATGCACTCACATCCCCTTCGCAGCACCTGTTATCTCCAATCACAGAAGAGACCTCAAACAGAGCAGCTCATCCTCGAAAGGTGTATCCTTAACCCCGAACGAGCAGAAACCTGCCAGTCAGGAACAGACGATGAAGTCGGACGACATAAATCTCCATACGACCCGTCCAAAACAGCACCCGAGAAGGAGCACCTCGCACTGGAGGAAGAATACAGACTGGAAGGGGATACCATTCATGACCCGCTTTTCTTCAGTCCTGCAAATCTGGATGTTAGTCAACTTTTGAATCCGATGGCTGGTGTTGTCCATGGTTTGCACCACTTGAGGAGTGTCAAGGGCTGGACTAGAAAGCGGAGGGAGCCACTGCTGAGGACGGCGCCGTACGAAATGAGGAAATATGAGAATGTATTCTTTGAGACAAGGAAGCCTCAACAAAAGGTATGTATTTGAAGTTGATATGATTGGATTTCTTTGGGGTTGGCTGACCTGGTTATAGAAGGTTTAAGTTTACTGGTTTACTATGATGTTGTCTACTCTGCCTCATGCTATCAAATTGAAACAATGACATTTCAGATATACTTTGATCGGTCCTTGAAGATTATTCTAACTCAAGATATAAGGTCCGCATCCGAGGAAAGTTTAGCTTAGCCCAGCCAGGACCCCATTTTTGTTCTCGAATGTCATGCTAATTCTTTCTGTCCACTCTTTAGTATTATAGTTAGATATAGTGGAAAAGGTCTGAAATATATGAGCCACAATGTACGTGAGCATAATTATAGCATACTGTTCTGTATTGTAATTAGTTGATGTGTTGACCACGGTAGCAAGGGAAGCAAGCTTACGACCAGGGCAAATTCTAGGACCCCTGTTGAACGGGATGAAGCCAGGCATATCACTGTTTAGGTGTTCCCATCGCTCTGGAAAAAAACATTCTCGATGTTCTTCCAAAGCCTTTCCCTAGGTGATGCCGAGTCCAGGTTGAAAAAATCACAACATCACCCTTTCGAACCAGAACTGGCGCCTGGCCATCGGCCCCTACACCACTTGGTATTGTGGAATTCTTGTTTGCCACCCTTGCGTTGAACACAGCGGCAGGGAAGCCCCTCATTACTTTGCAATCTATGGGTTAGTGCATGTTGAATGCTAAACGGCTGATTAGGGTTTCGTCACCTTCGTGGAGTACCCAACAGACATGATGCAACATTCCAAGCTAATTCCAGGCCGGTGGCGTAAGTCCAATGCCATCAATGATGCTTGCTCGGAGCTTTTTGACGATATGCTCGTCCTGGGATAAACAATAGAAAAGACCCGAGAGAGCGGTGCTCATACTATCATTTGCGAGAAGGACACTCATTGCCTAGTTGGCGAATTGCGAAAGCTCTTCAAAGTTGTTGTTTAAATCAGTGCTAACACCCGTATCTTTGGTCTTCTTAGTCCTACTGCTTTGAATTTCAACTTCCCGCCTAGCATAAGCCATCACATAATTCCATGCTCTCGAACACGACTGATAAAAGGCTCGCTTAGGTGCCAAATGACAAAGTGGACCACGGAAACCATCTCGCACAATTTTTTCTTTGATAACGTCAAGATCGTCTACGAACTGCTTCCTCTCTTGGGGTTAAGTAGAGCTGAGGGCGTCAACTGAGCATCCGAGATAGAATCGTGTCTGCATATCCAAAGAGAAAACAGAAGAACAACGTTGAACGCCAAAGACCTGGCCATTTGGTGGAATATGTTGAAGAAAGGCCTGGAAGTGCTGTTCACATAAACCTAGTTCAATGGCCTTACGGAGGTTAGAAAGCCGACTCTGCAGTTGTTTCCGACTTTTCTTCCAAGAGTAAAAATGCCATATGGAGTGATTGGCTTAAACAGGGGGTTTTGCAGGGGAGAACTATCGAAATATATGTATCTTTTATTAAAATAAAAATAGAAAGAAAAAAGCAAGAAAGAAAAATACACCAGAAGAAGAAAACCAAAAACAAGTAAACAACTTCAATCACTAAAAATTTTTGTCTGATGTACAGGGGTAGTAACACCTGGTGACCCCCAAAAGAAAGGTGTTCTGCGCTTCCCGCCCTTCAATTCCTGCCTCTGGCTTTGCAAACGTAGTTCTCGTTCACGCGCTCGGATTCGTTTACTTCGATTCCGACTTCGATGCTGCTGTTCCCTCCGGTCCAGAGCAACTTTGTGGGCGCCAAAGAGTTTTCGGAGCCAGTCTAGCATCGTACCCTCTTCAAAATTGATGTTTTAAAGATTCCAACGTATGGAGTGAAGTAATAGTGATGAATTGGCCTGAAAGTATGGGGTTAGTCCATAGATTTAATTGTAGAATTTTATTTTGTTGTCCATGTGCCTGAGTGTTGGTGTGGAGACTTACCGTGATTGGGGGTGGTCATGAGAGTTGTTAAGACGAGAGGGTAAACACTGTTTCTAATCAGAGCGGGCTTGGGCCTCCCTTTTATAGAAATTGATTGATTGACTATTATTGTCCAATACCAAGGTGGATTATGGTTGAGACAGGGTATTTTACCAGAAACTCATGTGGTCTCCGTACGAAGCATACCTACCATACGAAAGTGCATATTACAGTTAGTCATTATGTCTGCACAGATTGTTGAAATTGCGGGTTTTTTCATTTCTTTTAGTGGGAGAGAGTGCAATAGTTACCCCTTTACCCATACATTGTTGTAGATGGGTATGCGTGGTAATACTCATATTGCGCTAAACTCAATACAGAAGGGGCCATCGGTTAACTGATGCCTTGTTCACATATGCTGTGATCAATCATATATAGTACTACTTGCGACTCAATATTACTAGTATCCATGAACCTGCGTCAGAACTGCAAGAAGTTTGGGATACTGCCATTTGGGGGTGATCCAGAAAAAGAACCCCAAAACCCAAACATACCCCACGACCGCTTTGATTGTATTCGAACAAACCAACCAACTAACCCTATCATTATCCGCACAACATCTCCTCTTCACGAGCGCCAGCCTCCGCACCACAAGCAACTCCACGGCGCCGGCTACGAAATTCGCTACGAAGAATAGCAGATCATCGTACGGATGACATGGCTCGCCAGCCTGCCAATCGGCAACCACATGACACAGCCCCGAAAGCAAGAACGTCCAGAATGCGACAAAGATCTTCTCGCTTCTAGATCTGGGGTTCATGCGAACGAGACGGCGGGTAACTTGTTTTCCGGAAGAAGCGCAGCAGGAGACTGTGAGGCGGTGCCAGAACTTCGTCCAGAAGTGGCGGATGCTGTATGCTTGGAGAGGGCTGCCGAAAAGGGGTTGCCATTCGTTGGGGGTGTCAAGGCGGAGGATGACGCTGAAGAGGATGGATAGGAGGGCGTTGCAGAGGTCGAGCATGAGGTAAGCGATCCAGATCCAGTAGATGGAGAGGAAGAAGCGGATTTGGATCTCGCGGAGGGTGATCGGGGTGTGGTCATTAAGGAGGGGCAGGAGGCGGCGGAGGAAGACTTGACGGGAGGGCGCGAAGTCTTGCGCAGTGAAATTAAAATAGAGGGGGACCAGGGGGCCGATGATGAAGAGGTGAAGAGCCCAGCATAGAGTGACCTTGCCGAGTTGGTAGAATGTGAATCTTACTCGACTGGGGGACCAAATGGAGCGCTTGTATCCCGGTGGGATTCCGCGGCTCATGCGACGCTGTGGATCGTTCCAGATCTTGTATGTCGAGAGCCACAGGGATCCAGTTTGCTGCACTCTCAGTTGGTCGAAGTAGAGGACGGCTGCTGCATGTTGGATCCAGATGCAAGCGAAGAGTGCCCACAGCACGTTCATACCTGTTAGCCATGTTAGGTAAGGGCTTGTACGCAGTGAGAGGACCGCGCTGCCGAACAGTAGTGGCGAGAGACACAGTCGACCTTTGTACGGGAGGTGGATGGCAACATAGAATACTGCGCTTGAGAGAGCAAAAAATGCTGGGGGTATGAGAGACTGCAGGAACAGCATGAAGTGCTTGCAAAGTTGACCGTGGAGACTCAGATGAGAGAGTTCAAGCAGCAGGATGTAGAAGTCTACGATGGGCATTGACCCTTTGTTTCACCTCCTTTTCTCGTTCATATGAATCCGCCAGACTATGCCTGCGTATCATGCAATATAGAAGAAAATGTGACCCCACTTAACTAGGCTGTCACAGCTAACATGGATACACGAACGCACCCACTTACGGCCCCCAACTTTCATGATGGCTATTGGAGATTCACAGAGCACTGAGACACACCGCTACAGCGTAGTAGCTATATCAGACACTGTGGGGTCCTGGCGTTGGCGTACTTGGTCATGGCGTAATGTTGTTAGGCATACCTCCGTTAATCCGAAACCTACGTCGTCGTTGAACTGCATAGCAATTGCCACCAACCTTCATATTTGAGACAGATAGTGTCGGCCGTGTCTACTCCGTGCCTTTACGAACAATGCAGGTCCATTAAACTCCACTATATCCACTAGTCAGGGTTCACTAGCCCGCACTCCGTAAACTTGTTTCAGGGGCGGGAAACTAGCAAAGGGAATTAGACATGAGGGCAGACAACAATATTCGCCTTGTTTAGTTTTGGCTCACTTCGTGGTGTTCCCGGAGGCGGAATTTTTAGAGGGTTCCAAACAGCTAAGCTTGTCGGGTTCAGCCAGAATGTTGCTGACTAAGGTCGGCTAAACTAGGTACCTACCTACCTACCTAGGTAGTGTGTAATATCTTACTGCAATTTGCTATATGAGCAATACCGCGTTATTTCCAACCTGAGAGCTTGGCACTAGTGGTCACCCACTTTCAGATGCGGAAGGATTGTAGAGTTACATCGCCAAGTAATCGAAGAGCTATTACTTCGTAGCGCGTCTACTAAAAGTGTCTAGCGCGAGTCACGTAAAAAGACGGATCGTTTTTGTATCCCATCGATACTCACAACGGGCCGCAACGGGCCGCAACGCCCAACCAGAGATACGTCAGATCTCTGAATAAGACCCACTATTAAACTCGACTACATACTTACTTGGAAGTATACGCAATTCAGATTATTAGCCTACTCTAGGCGTATATTAGTGTAATTATGTTGTGGGTCATGATCTGCCATTAACTCAGACCGTAGAGACTAGTTTCAGGTCGAAGTAGCAATCATCATTTGATCAGCTTTTTCTTCCTTTGTTCGGCAGCTTTACCCGAATTTTCGCCGCGTGTATAGTTTATGAATGATTGAGTACTCTCCTAAGATGTGCACAGAGGGTGTATGTACTAACTTCTTCCGCAGCGTTTGTCAGCGCTGCAGCTGATATCGGACCTGTGCCTAGAAACTTCAGAGCAGACAATGCACCACAGACTTGTCGATTTGACGATTGATTTGGGCGCACTGAGCCATGGTGAGCAACGCAGCTAAAATATATTTTGCTTTTTTTGATGCCATTACTCGGCACCATAAGGGAAATATTCAAGTAAGACATCACAAGATACTGTTGTGCCCTATCAGAGTACAAAAGACATTTTTGGGCACCTTTGATATACCATTAACAGCCTTATAGCGCTATAACTTCCAAGATCGGTGTAAAACATCTTTATACTACAGTTGCAACATATCATAGTAGCACCAAAAATAAGGACTCGGATAAAAGTACAATGTTCGAAGAGTTCTGACACAGATTACTGCCAAGCGATGACCTACTCCACGAAAACTTCTAACAATAAAATTTCCCAGGTAATCCTTCAATAATCCAGCCTTCTCCCTGATCACAATATTCTTAAAGGAGTTTATTGATGATATCCATGAGCTTCTGGTTGTCCGCGGCACTGAGGTTGACGTAGTCGAGGCAAGCAGAGCCACATGGGATGGGGGTTCCTTGTTCGGTGAAGACGGCAGCGAGGTTCATGCACTCAGGGGCAACGTTCTCAATTCGCATGGCTAGAGTCCTTATTAGTAACCCCGTTTTCAGGCTCCAGAGAGTTAAGAGCACGTACAGGAAGTCGAGGTCTGAGTGACAGTCACAGCTCTGCCAACGTTGGCGTCGTGACACATCTGGATGTTGTAGTCAGGGACACCAGGCCAGGATTGGCGCTTAGCTAGAGGCTCGCCATCGACATCAGCACGCTTGACGTTGCCCTTGAGACCGATGTAGGCCAAGTTGCCGGCAAGAGGAAGAGCAAGACCGGTGAGAACCAAAGCGGCAACGGGAGGAGCAGGGCAGGAGGGAAGAAGAGAGAGGGCGGCAATTGAGAGGCCGGCGATGATGGGCTTGGTGTGCATTTTGATGGGTTAGTTGGGTACAGGTACTGTACAGAGAAAGAAGTGGTGTGGAAAACTGGAGTGGTTGAATGAACGAGAAGACTGGTTTGGTTGTTATGGGTATCTAAAGGTCGGGTGTTGAGGACATTCTTATACCTTTGCTGTCCACTCAATCACTATGCTCATCTCTTAGACTTCCAAGTTACGTTATTTTCTAGCAAGGATTCGAGTCCAATGCACACCGCCGTGCATCAGCTCGACCATGTGTGGGACAGGGTGCTCGTCCTCTTCTCAATTATCCCTTGTAAGGCATATCGAAATTGGGGGCTAGTGTCTTTTCCGATGATATTACCATTAAGTAAACCAAGACATACAGAGGAGATGTCGAAAGTGGACCTGACTATTCCATGTCCAGGACTAAGTCCGAGGGTTGAATATGAGAGAATACAAGATACGGTAGGAATGCGAGACCCCGAAATTCAAAAGCTGCAGCTGTAACATCTTTTGACGCCGGTGAGTGGCCTAGCAGTAAGTAAATTGCTAGGCAAGGCTCTAGGTAAATGCAATAGTTAGGGACCTATTGCTGGCACCTGGAGACTACGGATGAATCCTACGACCGGCACATTTCCCTTTATGAGACACCTACCAAAGAAAGCCTATGCTTCGGTTGACTTGGCTAGGACCTGGAGGTAGATCTTAAGTGGGGATAGCTTACTATAAACGGAATAAAAGGCGGGAGAGGAAACGCATCCTTCGTTTAGCTTTAGCATACTATGATATTAGTAGTATTACTCGGACTGCTATATGTGAAGTTAGCATGAGTACTTGCTAAGACCAATATAAACGATCCGAGTTATAGGGGGCGCCCAATATCACAGTAAATTTATAATATATATTATATCACTAATTGGGTACCTAGCCATTTATTACTTTGGGAAGTGCGTTAGGATAGGTTCTACGGTGCCAGATAGGGCGTACCAACCTGCATAGCACATTCGACGGTAGAAAGACCTGCAACAGGTACTCCGTATAAGAGCTTCAATCAATAAATCAATCAACACTTTTTGGCCCCCAACTTCAAACGCGCGAAGGATCAGAACTGACCGGAGTTCTTGCAATTTAGCCGATTGAGACATCCTACACCTGATCCGGAAGAGAGTTATGTACATCGTCATTAAGCGCGCCAAGTTTTCTATTTTGACTAATTAGTTCCGAAATTGTACTCCATAGACACATTGAGATAACCTATTTGAGAAATCGAACTTTATGATTTTGTGAAAAGCCATCGGAACCTCTCCGCTATCAGTAGGGACTGTTTCGCGGCCTAGTTTACTCTGGAAGCTGTTCCCCCACTTGTATCCACCAACTGACAGGGTTTGCTGTTTGCACCTGAGTTGGTTCTGGTGGCTGGGCAACTACGCCTTTGTTGGGGGCGCTAATGGCCTTAATTTCTGCCCTTGGCCCAGGTAGAGCCATGTAATCAGATGACCTTGTCAACAAATAATACGTACAACCCTCCGCCTGGCGCAAGAGGGGATGAGGTTAGCTCCTCCCATGATCCCTTGCTACTGAGCCCAACTGATCGAACACTTCCTCTTCAGACCCGGTCAAAGGCCATGGCATCGACACCAACAATCCTCAAAAAGCCAATCGCAATTCGACCAGAATACATTGCGTCCTGCCCCACGGCCATCAGGGTCAAGCAACACAGCAAGAGCTGGTCCGGAGGCGACTTCACCATCTTCACTTTCCCAAGTGAAGGAGGCTCCGTTACCAAATTATTTTCCGTCGACGGTGATTTCGGATCCTTGAGCCAGCGACGGCACTTTCGAGATGCCTCAGGTCTGCCGCTTTTTGAACTCCATCGTAAAAAGTCCGGTGTGACGTGGTTTGTTCACCTCCCTGGTGCAAAAAGCGATGCTGAGCCCATTGCCGCAATCGCGACGAAATGGAGTGCTTTTAAAGACAAGTTTGACGTCCACATCAAGAATGCCGCCGCAAGCGGCGAGGACACGATCCTAGAAGTCCGCGGACAGGATATATGGAAAGTGAAGACGCATGTCTATCACAATGGTGCGCTGGCTATGGCAGCAAAGCTTACGGATATACTCTCGGTATATGTGCCTGGTAAACGCCCTGAATGGGAGTTGACGGTTGCAGAAGGCATGGACCTCTCATTGGTAGGACCCCTACTACAAGATATCCCCTACGATATGTCTAACAGTACGTTTGTAGGCGTCTATTATTGGTGTGCTCCTAGCCACCTTGCTTAAGTACAGCAGCATGCCATCATCGTATTCTCCTAAAAACCAGAAAGACGGCGCTGAATCGGAAAAATGTGGAACAGGGAAGATGCCGTAATCGACGGCAAAGATATGGCCTCTCTGTTGGGAGTATGACAGATCCTCGATGTTACATACAGCTGGCTGTGCAGATACATGTACATTCGATCATTATCATTACTCCTATAATCTCTTTTGTAACGAGTATATTCGGTTGTTAACACTGTACATATACACTGTGTTGATACTGTAAGAAATTTGTGGCCCCATGTTACGATTGTCGTTAAGTGTCCCTGTGCGCCAGTCTCGGACGCGGAGATCTGAGTCGCAGCGCGGCTTCAATATCTCGGGTCGTTGGTCGTTCTAAGCCATAGTGTTAGCTGATACGGACTACTCCGTACACTGTATCACTGTACGGAGTACGGAGACACCCAGGCGGCCCACCCAATCATGCGGTGATGTGCAGGGATCTACCCGCCTGATGTGGGTGGATATAATTCTAACAAATAGTTCCGATAGGTCTTGTTTCAGTGGCATAAATAGCCAACATCAATAGCAGGCCTATTACAGACTAGTGTCGCGCTCCGGGCGACAGGACTTGGTCACAACAAATAGTTAAGGTTGTCATCCACGGGCGAGTGAGGGGAATTTGTAAGAACACCCCGAAACACCATATTAAATACCATGTTTTGATTACTCTGAATCTCAACCAGTGCAGTAGCGGTTTGTTTTTGGTTGAAGTATATATTAAGTATTTTGGGGTGTCTCACTCGCCCATGTATTTCACTCTTGGGATCTGTGTTGCTGAGTGTTCTATGACACCATGCCAACAGCAAATAATACAGCCACGACTATGTACAAGATCAACGGACTCTCCTTGAGCTGAAGACTGGTCCACCCAACATAAGGAATATAGCCACGAACCAATCCAACCACATTTTCGCGGTAGACAAAAGACTGACCCTCTGGGTAAAGCGCAGTGTCGTCGACAGCATTGTTATCACCTTTGGTCAAGATGAGTTGCCTTGTCCTCGTAAGTAAGCTTTGGGCCTGCGCAAAGAGCAAGAGCGGAGTATTTACTTTGAGAACGATCCCCCACCCATCCCCTGTTGAGAGACCTGAATGGCTCGATGGACCATCGGTAGTGGACGACCGTCGAACCATACCACGGGAATATCACCAGCGTGAATCCTGTGCTGTCTGTTCCACAGAAATATGAGATCCCCTCGGTGGAAGGTTGGCTCCATTGATCCTGAGGAGACCACCATAAGGGGATATGCAGAACCGGTGGTTACACATGCAGTCTTCCAGGCAATGAGGGCAGTACCTAGGATCTTGATAATGGGGGCAGTGCTTTGGAGTAGACGCATCGCAACATTATCTCTGAACTTTGCTGGCGGGGGTGTCATGGGCAATGCCGTAAAGGACGGTGAATCTGAGAGGGAGGACAAACTTGGAGATCAAAAAGAAGGATGGATGGCTAGGGCAGGTTTACTCTTTCGCTTTTGGCGGAATTGTGTGACCCACTCACTTTGGGGCTAGAGGTCCGATACACTGAAACGGGAAGTGTGGGAGCAATGATTGCTAGATTCATAATTATCCAATACCAGACTGGGAACAAGTTGTGATTGGGGCCATTTCGAAATAGTGCACATAGGTGAATTACCCCGATATCATGGCTGCATCGAGCGCATTCAGGATCGGCTCTACACAACAGTCTACCCCTGTGGGATTCACCCAGCGCTAAAGTTGCGGTGCAGAGATCTAAACTATTTAGTCCCATGTAATTAACCTATTACACTGATTTCTGGGCAAACTTTTTTTTTTAAAAAAACGGTCGTTCGACCGGTCTGCTAGAGCATTTAGGGTAGAAAACGAGTAAATAACTATACACAACTATTTACTCAAACCCCGGTTAAGCAAACCGTTCATTTCGTCGAATCTACACTCCACTCTCCCTGCCATCACTTGATTACTTGTTTATTACTATATTACTCTATTCTAGTTGCCGTTACCCCCTATGCTACTATATATTTTCAAACTGTCATCAAACCTCATAAAACCAGATTCGGGCAGTGCTAGATATATAAGCGGCTTGGAGTCGCCGAGGTTGATTTTGGATTCGGCATTCGACAAGCAAAATCTGGCCCTCAGCCATGGATGGACCCTTCTCGATTTATCACATTCCCGGGATCATACTGTGAGTGGAAATTGATCGCTTTTACTACCTTTATCAAAGCTAATTATCTAAAGTTTATGATCTCGAATTCACTAACGAAATAACAATCAATCAATCAATCAATCAAAGTTCAATTAACCTGTTGCAGTCTAACTAGTTGCGTATGACTATGCAGGCGCTTCTTCCAACTGAAGCAAGAACTCGAGTCCTAACGCCGAATCCCAGAGGAGTACAGATGGTGAGCAAAAGAGCGTGGAATCAGCCCGTTTCTGTAACCCGTAAATCCCGTAAACCCAATCCCATACTCAATCCCATACATAAGAAATTATTAAATGATTGCCGTGGAGTGTACCCTCCACCTTCCAACTCCCACTTCCCATATCCCACTTCTCGCTCTCACTTCTCGCTCTCACTTCTCGCTCTCACTTCTTATCCTCCGTCCCCCCCCTGCCTTAGTTTCAATTGGTAGTAGTGTTCTTAGTGGCCAGTTCATCGGCATTAGACTTCCGCACGACCCAGTTTGGGTCGAAGGTCTCGACCCAGAACCCAACCCAGTCTGGGTCTGGGTCAAAACCTCATAACCCAGGCCCAACCCAGACCCAGTGACTGGGGCCCCAGAAAACCCAGTTTAGGCCCAGTTCGACCCAGTTTTTGCATACAAGGGGGTCTTGGCGGTCATAAACTAGCTAAATCAGCTGAATTATGTACATAATTAGCGTGTTTGTATAGTTTTTAACCCAGTTTGGGGCCCCAGACTGGGTTGGGTCTGGGTTGGGTCTGGGTTTTACTGGGTCGTGCGGAAGACTAATCATATAGTCAGATTTCTATCAGTTATAAGCCCGGAATCGTTCTATTAAGATCTATTTGAAAGATTACCCCTACTATAGCCGAAACTAAGGCTAAATTGATAAGATATTAACCGCCTAGCGCTGAAGCAATCCCTAAAAATCGAAGAAACCAGAGATATATATATATTAAATGTTAGCACTTTAGCAGATAATATGGTATAGCCTAAAGTAACTAGACTATAACTAATATTTGTATTAGGTAAGGTTTATAACGTTCAATGACCATGTCAATGAATGGACAGGACGTTGAAACTGGAAGAGAGCCAAATACTAGCTGCACCGCTCATGTCGTGAGCGGCGGTTCGAGCGGTATGCTATCATAATTTGGATGCCTAAGGGGTACCCCGAATTTGTAATTTCGGTGCATGATACGGAGTATATGTCGCGCAGACCAGGATATATTTTGTGCAATGGGAAGAAACACGTGGCATCAGAATTCTTCGAATCCTTCGAAGAATGTTAGATTCCATGAAATTAGACCCTAATGTCTACCCTGCTATGACGCCCGGCCGAGAACTACGCTAATGTATATGCACGTACTTATTTTTTATACTGGTAATACCAATACTATTGATCATTACTAATGGATGAATAGTATGTAACGTATTCGGTAAGCGAGCTGCCAGCTGCGCAGCCCGAAACACGTAGTAAAAGCGATAAATTACAACATGATATCGCAACAACGGTTGTGTATATGAACCTTTCCTTGTAGGCTAATGCATTTTATATGATATCTAGCTATTATATAGACTTTATAGGAATTTAATAAATTTTTGATAGAGATATATATATTTCTCGGTCGCAGCGATGTATTTTTTGATACCATGGCAATGCGGGCTTTTGATTTAGTCGAAATTGTTATATAACATTGAAAATGCTTATCGGTTGCTATCGGCAAGAAATTTAACATGATAAAAACGTTGGTTGTTGAAGTATATATGACAAGCGCATCACTTTTACTATGTGTTTTGGGCTGCGCAGCTGGCTTGCGCGCGCAGCTCGCTTACCGAATACATTAGCTTATGCCTTTTTAGGTATTTAATTTGCTGTATACAATGGAATTTATTACTAGTGAGGTGCATGCATTAGCGTATTTCTCGGCCGGGCGGTCGTAGCAGGGTATCTATAAAGCCAGTCATCCACGTCATGCCACCTGCAGGACTGACTGGCTGGTCGAGGCCGCGGGATATGGCCAGACCCTTGATGTCTTAGTCCAACTGCATACACAAGTATGGAAGGTCTAGTTTTATTGGGCTTGGAAGCTGACACTAGTGGAGACGCTGTACTCCTCTGCAACCAGCGTTAGTGTTTTTAATCTGCTGAATTTACCTCACACAAAAGTAGAGCTGGACCAAAAGTGTACTGGATCATTAGTCCTTGATTGGCTATGCTTCGGCGGTACTATCTCCATATCGCCTCGCATAATTATCGCCGATCCGACGGCGGTATCTGTGGAGTCGCGTAGACGGTAACATCGGATAAAAGGAAATATATGATGACTTATGTGATACAAGAGTATTAAATCTCGTCACGATATTATGGGTAATCGGCCGACGATGCCCTTAGTGACATTTGACAGAAATCTGACTGTATTGAATGGTATGGTGTGGGTGATTCTCTCTAAAATGACAAAACCCGCTATTTCAACAATCTACCTAGGTATACGGACATCGATGACTAAGTGTATTATGCACTTTTGTATGGTATGCCTGGTACTCGAAGTCACATGATGTTGGTATAATACCGGTTTCAATTGCAATCAACTTGGTATTCGACATCTCAAGATGCGTTGTTTCACCTGCCTAACGCCACTGGGCCAGTGATAAGCCTAGTGCCCAAGGCTTGTTTGCGCAGTAGCGCGAGAGTAGGTAAGATTACGTGACCATATGTACATCCATGACAAATTTGTTGAGGTCCACCCGTGGACGGGTACCATATAACAATCATAATTATCTTGCATAGAACTACATCTATGTGCGCAGAGAAAGAAATAAACCACTGGCCCCGAGTATTTTATGCTAGTCACGATGTCTGGCAACCCAGAAGCGTATCTTTCTATCCGTACCACCTGCGACAGGTGTCGATTCCATAAGCTAAAATGTCACCCGGCGCGGTCTTGCTTTGCGTCTGATATCGAGAGCGGTGGTCCTGAATTCGGACGCTGTCAGAGATGCATTCGCGCAGGTACCCCCTGCATCTTTAGCCGACGAACTAAATCCCGACGTGCGACAAGGAATGTCAGAGCAGGTCAGAGCAGTGTGCAAATTACACGTGGTTTGGAGGATGATGTCCAGGATTGTGACGCCACCAGGTCATTGAACCCCTCGCGTGTCCAGCTTCGCGGAGGTGTGAAGCCAGGTCCCGCTGAGGCAGATGCGACCCTAGCAAGATCAGAAACTCCCGACAACCAGCGTATAGCGGAACTATTTCCGTTTGAAGATGCCTACGTCCGTTGGCCGTTGGAAAATGAATTGCATTTTCCGGGGACCTTTAACATCGGGGACAACGCGAATGCTCCTTTTATGTACACAAACTCAATGGTGACGGGTATTGGTGATATGCAGCCCTATGGGAATTACGAGACGCTTCCCGGCCAATCTCGCGATGACGAGAACATAGAGCGTGGTCCAATGATGCCCCAGGCGTTGACTACAGTGACGAACGAAACTCAGAGCTCGAGCGGTCGCCCTGGATCAGAGGTGAATGGCACGGCATTGGATGGAACAGCTTCCATGGGAATGCTCCTCAGACTCGTCGCTGATCTTCACACACGACTAGCGGTACTGGAAACAATATCATGGCGATCGGAATGCTCATTTCAAGACGTACAACACTACCCCATTGGCAGCGTCTTGCACCTATCACAAACTTTTACTAGCCTTGTCCATGGGTTCAACAGTAGCATCTTCACCGACCCAGCGGTCGCACCCATCCTTTTCAGTTGCTATGTGACTTTGACCAAGATTTACACAGTCGTCCTGTATCAATTCCAGAACTACCTGCATTCCCAACCGAGTGGACGTCAGGTGTGTACGTCTCAATTGAATATGAGGTTGGGGCCAGACGCGTGCTTGGCCGATGTACCACAGAGTAACGCACCACGCAGTAATGTACACACAGGTATCTGTGTATTACTAGAGTCGCTTCAGCAGGCCGAGAAGGCAATGCCTGCTGATTTGGATGTTAAAGCCCTACACCATGTATGGCCACAGCCATGGCAAGGACTATCTGATGCGACGTCCAACACGCATCTAGTATTTCGAGCGCTGGCGGACGAAGTGGCAGAGATCAAGCAACTTCTGCGAGAGAAAGCGGACTTGTAGATATTTTGTCTGATTATGTCCACCACACATATACAACACATGTCAAAGTTCTGGCATTCACACACTAGATACCAGTAGAATAAAAGATATTTCCTTTACTTATTTATTTTTCTTTGGTTGCTCTCGAAAGAGCATGGGGGTCAATTAGCTATCTACTTTTGATAAACACACCTAAAAATAGGAACATAAATAGAAAAATAGCCTAATGGCCAGCTAGCATTGGAGATATATTGTTTTGTACATATAACACCCATTTTCAACCAGCACTACATCGATTACTCACTTCCAACCATCCAATCCCTCATCGTCGACTGACTACCTCTTCCTTTCCGTGTCCCATCACCAACCTCTGCGCCGTGATCAGCTGCGCGAACCTTGCCTTCTTCGCATCCGCAAACCAGAACAGCGGATTCATCGTCGGCAGTGCTTTAAGCTGGTCTTCCCTCTCTATGAGCTGCGCAAAGTCCTGAATGCGCAGCCGAAATTGGCCCTTGTGCTCTGTCATGTGCACACCATCGCTGTCTTCCCCTCCCACGATAGACTTAGCCATGTCCTCCACAAGGTCTTTAACGGGTATCACATCGACGTAGCCGCTAACGGCGAGAAAGTCTGGCCTCTTGCCGAGCATACGGAGAATATTTGTAAGATCGGTTTGGATGGCTTCCTTGTCAACATCGACATCCTTGGCTTCTTTCTCTTCCATAGAAGCAGCAACAGGTCGGTATATAAACACCCTTGTGCCAAGTTCACTGGACGCCTTTGCCAGGAATCGCTCTGTCGACCACTTGCTAGCCACGTAGCCATCACTTCCATCCACTGGCGGTTCGCTGTCGCCATAAAAGTGAACGGCGCCGGATGACATAGTATGTAGTGGCGCCCCACCAGCTCGCACAGATAGTGCGACAAGCGCCTTGACGGCCTCAAAGTTAACATTTCTCAACGTCTCGTACCCATCCCAGAAGGAGCGATTAGCAGCAAAATTAACAATAACATCGGTGTGCTCTGCTATGGAGACAAATTCCGCATCTGTGAGGCCTAGTCGCGGCTGGGTGAGGTCTGCAGTGATGGGACGGACCTTGGGGCTGCTGTGGCTGATCATCTGGAGACTCTCCTTTCGGACAAGACAATGAATTTCGCTAACCTCTGGCGCCTCAATGAGGCGTGCTAGAATGTGGCCGCCGAGATAGCCCGTTGCCCCTGTCAAAAGAATCCTGAGATTCTCGGTTTTGTTATCCTTTTGTGGTAGGTTCTCTCGCGCGAGTTGGCGCAATTCTTCTGGGACACTGGTCTCCGCCTCCCAGTCGATTCCATACCGTTTGGCAGCCGTAGAAGCTCTGACGTGGCGCGCCATGCCCTCCAATGTGCTGGAGTTCATCAAATCAATCAATGGCGGTGACACCTGCAGCTCGCGCCGGATTGCAGCCTTTAGCTTCACGAGCAGAATAGAGTTTCCACCGACGTTAAAGAAGTCGGTCTCAGCCGTCAGCGAGCGCACACCGTGCGGAATGATGTCCCTCCACAATTGTGCTACCTTTGTCTCCAGGTCGGCTAGGTTCTCTTCACGGCCGTCGGATTCTGGCAGGGGCAATTCTTGGATAGCGTCGCGGTGCAATTTGAAGTTGTTGGTTACAGGGATTCTGGCGAGGGGTACGAAAACAGTCGGCTGCATATACGAAGGCAGGGGAAGTTTGGACTCGAGATGTTGAAGTATGACTTCGCGGCGGTGTTGAGGGTAATCGGACGTGAACACAACATGAGCAGCCAAGAAGCGGTCTTCTCCACTTCCCCTTGCGCTAACAATAGCATGGGACAATGCGCCTTTTGAGGCTTTCAGAATAACAGCCTCTATCTCCTGCAATTCGACACGGAATCCGCGGATCTTGAACTGGGAGTCGCCCAGGATACGACCGTCGACGTACAGCGCCCCATCCTGGCGCAGTCGGCCACGGTCTCCAGTACGGTACCATATATTGCTGCTCGCCGTGGCAAGTAGGTGGATTCTGTCACCAGGGATGAACTTTTCGTGGGTCAGATGGATTTGCTCCAGGTATCCGGGAGCAATACCAGGACCGCCGGCGACAATCTCACCCGATGTCTCAAATGGCACAGGGTTTAGCTTGTCATCCACCACGGCAACCGCGTAGTTCGGGATGATCCAGCCCGCGGGAACGTGGTCCTCTAGATTAGGACTACTATGTTCAACTTCACCCTTCGTGATGGCAAGCGAGGCTTCAGTGGGGCCATAGTTGTTAAAGAGTCTCAGCCCAGGAATCTGCCAGGCTGCGAGCTTCGCAAACTCGTCGATAAGGCCTTTATGCAGGTGCTCTCCCCCGCCAAATGCATACCCCCATGACTTGCAGTTCGCCAAATTTTCGGGAGCGTATCGGAACCAGGTCTCGTACTCTGAAGGCGTAGCGACTGTGTACGTTACGCCCTCCTCTGCCATAATCTCTGTAATGGCCTGCGGGTCCCCTCTTTTCTCGGCAGGCACGATGTAGAGGCAGCCGCCCTCAGCAAGGGCGGCAAATATCTGGTCAAGAGAGATGTCAAAGTTGTAGATCGTTTGCTGAAGAACTACAGACACCATTGACGGTAGATTGACCATGCGTGAGTAGCCCTCACACTGTGCTCGTAGATTCGCATGGGTTAAAACGACCCCCTTGGGCCTCCCCGTAGTGCCGCTTGTGAAGAGAATAACTGCACGAGACTCTGGCTTGGCTCTGTTCGGTGAGTTAGGCGTTGATGCTGACGTGGGAATGTCAGACACGACGATGTCAACTGCCTTGCTAGCCTTGATCTGCGGAACCGTGGAAACATTGAAACGATCCGTTAAGATAACTACCGGGTTCACTGCTTCGACAATGCTAACAATACGGCTCATCGAGTTGCGAGGATCCAAAGGCACATACGTAGCTCCAACCTGCAGGATCGCGAGCATTGAACAGATCCAGTCGGCAGATGGGTTCTGGAAGATGCCGATTGGAGAACCTTCAGTAACCTCAGCAGCTAAAAGAGCCGCTGCGATTGCAGTGATACGGTCTCTCATTTGGCCGTATGTAAATTGGTTGCCAAGGCCATCTTTCAATGCCAGATGCGCTGTATGCTCTTCGATCATCTGATCGATGCGTTGAGAAACGGTCGCCGGCCATTCGAGTTGAAGAGTCGGGCCTGATAGTACTACATTAGTTTGAAACTGCGGTATATATCATTCGAAATCCAAGATTCTCACCTCTTCCAACTTTTAACGCCGCTTCAACATCACTGGGGGCCCATAGTGGCAGCTCGCACACATCAAGATCCACGCCACTGGCGAACGATTTCAGCACAGTCACGTATGATCGGAGTAAAAGTTCGGTACTGCTCTCCGAGTACAACTTCTTCTGCAAGCGCAGTGACAGCAAGGATTCACCAGTGGGATTATCAGTAATACCAAGCGTCAAGTCATAGCCATTTCGCGCGTTCAGCCAATCCTCATCACTCAGATCGCACCCACACCACTGCGTCCTGTCTCGAGCAATTTGACGGTAGTCGACAAACAACTGAAAGATGGGGGCCTCGGTGTTTGTACGCGGAATCTTCAGCTCATGCAGAAGTACGTTCCAGGGCACCGATGAGTTTTCGAGTGCCTTATATGCCTTGTTACGCGTGTCCTTGATGATTTCACTGACTTTTGTTCCCGGAGCACTTCTATCAAAGCGCACCGGCAAGAGGTTGAGGAAAAAGCCAAGACTTCCCATAAACCTCTTGTCTATACGATTGGCATCTGCAAGTCCAAGATAGAACTCCTGCTCCTCGGGGAGCAGACTGAAGACGAGCGCTTGGAGAGCAGCGAGATAGAGGTGAAACATGGTTGCGTTATTCTTCCGGGAGACCTTCTTGAGCTTTGATACAAGAGCAGGCTCAAGCGTGGCCTTGGCCTCAAACTGCTCAAAGTGGTCGAGTAGTGGCCGCCTCGGAGACTTGGCAAAGGGGAACAGAGGAATCGCCTTGGCGTGAGGGTCAATCATAGGACGGTAGTAGTTGTCAATCGCCTGTTTCATGGCACCGGTCTGATAGGTCTCTCTCTGCCACAAGGAGAAGGCTGGATACTGGCAATCGGGGCCCAGCGGTGCTAACGGCCGTCCGCTGTAAGCTGAATCGAGGTCGACAAACAGAACAGTAAAGCTGTAACCATCCCATGATATGTGATGACCGCTAACCATGAAGTAGTGCGTGTTATCGTCAACGGTGGGGAGAACCATTCTTGCCGCCTCCCACGAGTTCATATCCCAGACGTATTCATGCATCTTGCGTAGTTCCTCCTTCGAATCCACCTCTGATTCAAGCTTAACGTGCTCTAGGTGAATAGACGACTGAGAGACAATGCCTTGCATTGGTGTGCGTATGTCACCCTCTCCGGACCAATAGAACCTGGTCCTTAACGCGTCGTGACGTTGAGCAACTGTTCGAACAGCCTGTTCGAGACGATTTACCTGGATCTTACCGGTTAGTTTGAACATAACCGTCATATTAAAGCTCGTCTTGTCTTCGAGATAGTCACTCAAAAACCAGAATCGATCTTGGCCATAAGACATCTGAAAGCTCTCTTCTTTAGCTTCCTGTAGGACTTTGATGTCATCCACCGCCTTCGCATGCACTACCAACTCTGGAATGTCTGACATTGGCGTTCCAATCACTGGCGGTGTGCTCGTCCCTGATTTTGCCTCCTGTATACTCTGGGACTCGGAAGAAGACCTGATAGGGGCCACAGCCTTCATGTTAGAGAGCGAATTGAGATCTACTACTGTTTTTGGCACGCGTTCCATGGACTCAGCAAGAAGGTCCGTGATAGAGCTTCCACCCAAAATCTTGAGAACCGGTATGTCGACTTCAAGTTCTTTCAAGAACCACGAGCGTACTTCAACTGCCATGAGTGAGTCAATCCCCTGTTCCACGAGAGATGCCTTCTCATTGACAGTTTCATCTTCGGATATCATCAAGGTACGCCTTAATCGCGCGAGGAAGCCCTCTGTTTCCGCCATAGCTCGATTAGCATTATCCAGACCTTCAAATACCATTCAAGTACCTTTGATAATAGTGACAGCATCATCCTTTGTTTTGGCCTGAGCAAGCTGTACTCGAACAGGCATTGCTGAGCTTTTACCGTCGAAATTCTGGGTAACCTGATGTTCGAGAATGAAGTGATTGAACCGGATGTCTTCGAAGAACTGTGCCTTAGCATTTCTCTCGGGATAAAATGGCTCTAGACCAGTTGTAATCTCCGAGCTCTCGCGACAGCCTGGTTGACCGACAAGGATAGCCTCGGCGAAGAGCTGATGCAGGTCTGGCTCGGATATGTTCCTGTACCCAATCTTCTCGAAGTATTCGGCATCAAAGTTTGACGATCGCTCGATGTAGCCGATGCCGATGAGGGAGCTAATAGCGATGGCGGAGCCAGCAACCCCCCGTCTTCGGCGTTGCTCAGCGAGCGCCACCATGAACATATTAGCCGCTGTGTAGTTGCTCTGACCACTATTTCCGACAACGGAAGTCAAAGATGACATGACGATAAAGAAGTCCAGGGGAGTATCGTAAAAGAGATCGTCCAGGAGCTGGGTACCAGTGACCTTCGGCTCCAGGACAGCGGTCATATTCTCGAAGGTCAGCCCGTCAAACATAGAGTCCCTCAGCACCATCGCTCCTTGGGCTACGCCTGCAATTGGAGGCATTGTCTGTGAGATATCCTTGTAACACTCATCAAGGGACTCCCGGCTAGTAATATCTCTATATAGATTCCAAGGTTGTTAGAGGAGTAGGATAGATTTTCCATTTGGTGGCACATGATACTCACAGAGGGTATACTTTGATAATAGCACCCATGTGCTCCATTGACGTGATGAACTTGGGGTGCACTTTTGGCGAACGGCTTGTCAAGACAACAAACCTAGCGCCATGTTCCACCATCCACTGGCAAAGGGATTGCCCAACCTGTCCTGACATACCGACTAGGAAATAAGTCTTGTCGGGTTGGAATATAACTCCTGAGTCAATTGCTTGGACTTTGGCGGGGATAGACGTGTCAGGTTCCAAGCACTCGACGACTGCCAAAGGCGTGTCAGGCACTGAAAACGCTGCAATATCCTGGATCCTGATCGAAGTATGATTTCCAGCTTTATTCGGGCTCTCACAAGCTGCGCTAAACGCCGCTTTGAATACCTCTGCAATTTGCCTGGAAGATGATCCAGACCGAACCTCAGTTGTCATGCCGTAGAAATCTTCGGAGCGATACCTTGCGGAAAGTTCAGGAATGCAATTTCCAATATGCTGGCCAGCCTTTATGGACCCAGGAGATTTGGAAAAGTCGACAAACAACGAGATAGAAGCCGGCAAAGCTTTCTTGATAAGTCGACGAGGAAGGTTGTCGGGGAGGTAAAGCCAGCCATCACGGAAGTGGTCCTTAACTGATGTAGTTATCACGACTTGGATTGAGGATTTCTGAGCATGCTGCGTCAAGGCTGCGCCAATTAGCTCACCAGGCTCGTGAACAACAATTCTACTTCCCTCATGGGCCAACTTGAATATATTGATCGCGGTCAGATGAGAAGCGACATCGGCTAAAGTTTTAGGTAGATCGGGAGATTGGATGGAGAGGGGCAATGTCCAGTCTGCCAGGACCGTTGGTCGAGCCTCTGTTGAGTGCGACAGGGCAAGCAATTGTTTTCCGGTAGATTGGTCAGTGCCAGCACAGAGCATTAGTCTACCGAAAGAGCAAATTTGGATGGTCTGGAAGAGGAAATGGGAGATTTGAATGATTGTTGTCTCGGCAAGCTCAAACGGGATGGTCGTGACGCGGAGGGGTGAGGGCTGTTGAACCTCATATGACGAGCCCTCGCTGACAAATGTCAAAGGTTCTTGGAGACTGATATTTCGAGTGACTGAGCGCCGAGCACTGTTGTATCGCTCGTTGGCAGGCGAGCACTTGTAGAGCCGGGGGATGAATATAGAGTCGGCCTCGTAGCACACCTCGGGCTCGAAGGACCAGAGAAAGTCCACTTCACCTTGAGCTTCATACTGCCATTTCTTCAACACTTCCAAGCGCAGAATGTCTCCGGCTAGCAGCTGGGCAGTCTTTTCTTCGTCGTCAAATTTATCGAGGTCGAGTATTTGCAACGACATATTTGGATATTCGTGAGTCATGGCCCTTCCAAGGCCAAGCATCATGGCTGAGAATGGCTCATCCGCCCTTGCACCTCGAGTAGCCCAAAGAACCTTTCCTGCTTGGCGCCAGAGAGTCTTGAGCGCATCAAGCTTGGTTGGCGTGAATTGTTTGAAGAGAGGCTCGTCAAGCTCCGTGAGCGACAGTAAAGTGCTCGAATACTGGAGCACCTCCAAGTCCAGTTCTTCGACGGAGGTGGCGCGCAAAACTTCACTGAATCTAGGAGTTAGAAGATCCACCACCCGCTCTGCGATGCGGTGGGTTATGAGCTCTTTGCCTCCAACGACCACAAGGCGTGGCGCATCGGTAGATGGAAGAGCATTAATTGACGACAAGGGGGATCGAAGCATTTTTATACGGTCATCAACGGCCTGTGCTGCAAATACCGTAGAAACATGAAGCTTGTGTAGCAAGGGTGTGCTCGTGTCAATTCCTCCAAAGCCGCACTTGCGTAGCAAAGTATCCCATTGTGGTAATGTTACTGTTGGTCCCCACGGTCGCCCGTTCTCTGCTCCTACCCACCATCCGGGCAAACTCCCCATGGGTAGGCCAACACGAATGGTATCATTGCTTGTCAGCTCTAGGCAAACAAGATAGCCACCAGGCTTGAGGAGCTGGCGGACATGGGTCATCATCTCCTCTAGCTTGTCTGTTGCATGAAGAACATTAGAAGCTAGGATGACATCGTATGACCCTTCGATGAAACCTTGAGATATCGGGGACCGCTCCATGTCGAATGTCTTGTATACCATACGGCTTTCAAAATCCTTGAAGCGTTTCTGGGCAGCTTCAAAGAAACCGCTCGATATGTCGGTATAGGTATAGCTGGAAAACATGTCCCCTAGATAGGACAGTATTGTTCTTGTAGACCCGCCAGTTCCAGCGCCTTGAATTTTTTCCGTTAGCGCCGCCAGTGAAGAAGGTATAGGTTACCTTACCAACTTCGAGGATCTTCATTTGTGGGTAGCGATGGCCAATATGAGAGACCATGCGCGCTAGGTGGCGATTTGCCATGTCGAGACCTAGACCTTGGTCGTAGAATTCAAACAGTCCTTCCATATGCTCAAGAATACTGGTTCTGGTGCGGATAACGCCTGGGAGATTTTTACCCACGGATTCGATAAGACGCACATCAACTCGATCACCATACCTAGAAAGCGCTGTGTTAATGATGTCTCACCGTTGGAAAACCCGGGGTCTGCTACATACTCATCCCAGATAGCTCTGATCTGTTCCTCTGTGTCTAGCTGCCAGCTTGACGGCACGAAAGGGTTCTTGCCACTCTTGACACCATCAACAACGTGATTAGACCAGTTCAGTAAATGCTGGTGATACGGTAGAGCGACGGCCTTTTCCTCTGATGTGATGGTCTCAACCAGCCGGCGCAAGTAGTAGAAAGACACACGCTCTCCCTTTATTGCGTTTTCCAGGGCTTCTGTCGTAAATCCGTCATCGATGACAGCAGCACCACCGCTGGGTCGATCAATATTGTATTCAAGTTTAGAGAAGATCACGGCATCATCCTCGGGTCGACTAGCTGTGAATGGCATCAATTCAAGGCCTTCAACCTGTATGAAGGTATGGCAGTGGTCTTGAGAGAAAATATTAATGTCCATGGTACTACGAGCGTTTTTCATGCTTCGGGCAATTGATTCCCAAGGCAAAGTTTGCTGTTTGCCCGCGCCACCGGACGTGAAGAAAGGGTTAATGATGATTGACTCTATGCCAGCAGGAATATAGAGACCCCACATCATTCCATCTCCAGGGCAGCTGAAGGCTGCCGAAGAAGACTGGAAGGCAGTGTCAAGCATGCCTGGATGAATGAGGAGTTGATCCTCCCACTCTGATCCAGACTGATCCTCAATAATTCCCTTTGCATGAGACTTCTTGCGCTGAATCGAGAGCATACCGCGGAAAGGTGGCGAATACTCATACTCCAGCCTTTCAAACTGGTCATAGAACCGTTCAGGCTTAATTTCTGTCATGTTGAAGTCCTCAGGTTCGAAGAAGGGAATTGTGTCGGCATCTGGCTCCGCCAGCGTCACAGTCACCACTCCCTCGGCATTGAGCCCCATAGAAGTTCCGGGTTCGTGAGAAGCACCAGAATGGCAAGTAAATTTTGCCTTAATGATACCTTCTCCAGACGGTATTATCCTGATACTGAACAGGGACTCAACCGATGAGGTTTCGTCGTTGAAAGCAATGGCTCGACCAATGACAAGATTCTCGATCCTGATCAGGCTAATCCTCGACTTACCGGCGAGGGCGTTTGTGGACTCGATAGCCATCGCCACAAAGCCTGCTGCTGGGAAAACAATGCCACCCTGGATTCTGTGACCTTTTAGCCAAGGAATTTCCCTGGGGGTCAGGATGTTGCGCCATTGGATGTCGTGGGGAGTTTCCCGATCGACGCAACGCTTGCCAAGTATCCGATGCGGAGGGTGAGGATTGATCAATTGAGCGCCCCCAGCTCTGGAAAGAGTCCAGAATGTCTTTGAGTGATCAAATTTGTACTTTGGGAGATCGGCAACTATGTGGCGCCCCACAGCACCACCAGACACTGACTTCTCAAATGCATCGAAAGAGACGGATCCCGCACCAAGATGCGACCACACAAAGCCCAGGGCTGTCGAAAACTCGGAAATGTCATTCTTGTTTCGGGAGAGGACTCCAGAATAGGGAATTCGGTCTCCTAGAGCCTCTGCGAGAGTGTCCAGACACGGACCTTTCAACGCCGCGTGTGGTCCGAGCTCTAGTGCCAAGCTGAACGACCCACTTTGAGCGGCTGCAGCTTCGACTGCCGGGGCGAAGAGCACAGTATTTTTCATGTTGGATACCCAATACTGCGCATCTAAATCGTCTTGTGTCATGATCTTTCCTCCCAGGACACTCGAATACCACACGGGCTTGCCTTCAGTGCTTGTACCCGTGGTACTTACATCGCCCAGGGATTCTAGGGATGCGAGGTACGGTTTCGAGCATGGTATCATGTGTGCTGAATGATAGGCGGTATCGACCTGAAGCTGGCGAGCGAACTTGCCTTCATCCTTAAAGATCTCAATGGCTGCTGCCACAGCGTCTTCGTCGCCAGAGAGTGTAATACTCGAGGGAGAATTAACGGCGGCAACTTGAATCCTGCCTTGGAAGTCCTCCAGCTCACAAAATTCCGAGGCATCTTCGACCGTTGTTCCGACAGCCAGCATAGCTCCTTTGGCACCACTCCATGACCCGGCAAGCCGAGCATAAAAGCCGCGCAGGTAAGCGATTTGGATGGCACTAGTGGCTGACAACAATCCTGCTGCATAAGCCGCTCCGATTTCACCTAAGGTGAGTCAGCGAGTGTTCTACACAGAGGAGCAGTTTGAAGTGAGCAATAAGTGCAACTAGGTACCTGAGGAATGACCAACGACCGCGTCGAGTTTGATACCCGCTACCCTGAGCAGGTCAACGAGCAAAATCTGCACAGCCGTACAAAGAGGTTGCGATATGGCGGCCTCAGCAACTCTCGACGTTGTTGCATCTGCGAGGATCTGTTCCCTAAGAGTCCACTCTGGCCGGAGGTTCTTCTCCAAGGATGCGAGCGCTGCATCAAGCTCTTCCAGCCGCTTCGCGACAAATGGTGAGGTCTCAACTAGCTTAGCACCCATGCGGGGCCACTGGGCGCCTTGTCCCGTGAAAACTCCCAATATGCGAGGGGACCCGACTGCAAAGTGCTTTGTATTCAGCTCTGGCGCATCTTCGCTGTTAAGAAGGCTCTCAATCTTTTCCACGGCCTCTGCGCCGCTAGAGGCAACAATGGCAGCACGGAACGCGAGAGTAGAGCGCCTTTCCTGGACTGTGTAGGCAACGTCACGGAGAGACACTTGCGGATTGTCTTCCAGATAGTCAACGTAAGACGATAGTACAGCCCGCAGTGACTTTTCGGTAGCAGCTGATATGGTCAAGGGAGAGAAGAGCGTGCCAACAGACGGTGATACAACAGGTTTCTCATAAGCTTCAATAATTGCGTGAGCATTGGTGCCACCAAATCCTAGAAATTCATTCTCAATTAGCATGTTCTTTAGCAGAATGCAATTCAATCTCAACATCATAATTAATCCCGAGCATCCATTTGGTTATCTTACCAAAACTGTTCACACTTGCTCGTCTGGTTTGACCTGGCTGAAGTTGTGGCCAGGGTTGCGCCGAAGTGGGAACCTCCAAGTTTCCATAAAAAGGAGCTATCCTAGGGTTAAGCTCGTTGAAGTGCATATTGGGCGGGATGACTCCGTGCTGAAGTGCCAGCGATGTCCCTATCAGACTCGCCAGTCCTGCGGTACCCTCCGTGTGACCAATGATGGTTTTGATGGATCCAACATACAATTTATCCGACGCTCCATTCCCATAGAATGCCTCAGATATTGCCTCAGCTTCTTGGGGGTCTCCTGCGGGAGTTCCTGTCCCATGCGCATGAAAGAATTGGGGGCGGTCTTCTGGCTTGTCAATGTCTAGGCCAGCTCGGGCGTAGGTTTCACGAATGAGGGTAGCCTGCGCTGTCGCACTCGGCATAGTCAAACCCCTGGTCTTCCCATCCTGGTTGACTCCAGTACCACGAATGAGACATTCGATGTGATCCCCGTCCCGAAGTGCCGCACTCAGGGGCTTCAGGACGACGCAGGCGATTCCTTCTCCTCGAGCGTATCCGTCGACATCTTTATCCCACATCTTTGACGTGCCGCTAGGAGACAACATGTGAAGATTTGACTCTGCAATATACATGCCTTTAAAAGCAACAAGCAATTAGCTGGTACTTCCTCTCATCTCGAGAAAAGAAAAGGATTGATCCAGGCTTACCCGGACTAAGCAAGAGATTGGCGCCGGCGGCCACCGCCATCTCAGATTCTCCATTGCGTAACGCTTGAACTGCCAGGTGAACAGCGACCAAACTCGAGGAACAAGCTGTATCAAGGGTCATTGATGGGCCGTGCCAGTCAAAGAAGTAAGACACGCGGTTAGACATAATGCTGCGGCTCATTCCGGTAGCGCTATACTGTGGAATAGTCTCCCAATCTTTGTACAGTATACCGCTCCAGTCATCACACATTGTACCAACAAAAACCCCAGTGGATGAGCCGCGAAGCCGTTCGATGGTCTGGCCAGATGAGCAGAGGGAGTCATAGACAGTCTCCATCAGCATCCTTTGCTGGGGGTCCACGGCCTCACATTCCGACGGCTGAATGTTGAAGAACGCATTGTCGAAGTGTGCAGGGTCTTCATCAAGGAAGTAAGATGTCTGCACATCAGTCGTACCATGGTGTTCAGGTTCACTGTGATAAAAAGCGTCGGGGTGCCAGCGCCGGCTCTCAGAGACCTTCTGTAGCAGGTCTCTTGGCTTTTCAAGGAGTTCCCAAAGCTTTGATGGCGTATCTGAGCCGCCCGGGAAGCGACAAGCACTTCCAATGACGGCAATTGGGTCCGGCGATGACATTTTGATGATTTTTGTTCAATAAGACCATAGAATCCGAATTATATGTAACAGTGACTTGGATTCTTGATTAGCGATATAGTATGGCTATAGCTAGCCCCAGAGGACTTATAACCAATGTAGCATATGTACTAGTTATTCCGATCCATAGAACTTTGCCAGGGGCCTTTTGGACCCGAAGAGTGCCGAAATTATTCAGTCTGGAGACTAGAGTCAATCATTTCGCCAAATATCGGACAGTTTCCAAAGGAGCGAGGCTTTAGCCTCGTCGTCACAAATCCTGGGATAATACCGGCTAATTCATAGTGTGTAAATTGCACTGGCGACTTGCTATAAACGTTAGGGGTAATATAACTCATCTCAACCACTAGATCATAGCAAAGACCAAGGCAGACTCTTGTAGTAATGTTAGGTTTTCGTTCCCCTTGGCCATATGATAGTATTGTACTTTTGGCATTCATTTCACAAGGAATGCTAGTGTATGGAATTCCCTATGCTGAATGGTCCGGCTTCCTAGAACGATCAAATCTCACAGTTTTGTAAATACGCTATAGCCAATGAGCCAACCATTCCTGCCGAGCAGGTTCCAGTAATTCCAGCTGAGTATACCCAACTCATCGTAATTTATCCCGCACAAGCTGCATGTATCTCCCTCGTCACTATGCAGACCATTAATCGAAAAATTCCGAAGATCACCGATACTCATGAACTCCAATTACGTCTGAAATAGCAGATACTTTGGTATTGAATCTTTTGTTAGGGATAAAAACAAGTTCGATGACCACCGTGTAGCTAGGTAGTAACACTCTACTTTACTGACCCTCTGCCTGTCAAGTGGTCAAATTTATTACCAGAAAGCAGCAGCATTGCTACAGATCCCTCTTCCCCACATTATGGCCAGCACATCTATCTCTACTCTTGACATCCGCGACAGTTGCGTTATCGCCGAGCCCGTCTTGGTGGATCCCTTTGTTGCGGGGTCTGCGAACCTCTTTCCAAAAATGCCCAGTGGCATCACGGATGGATCTTGGGAGCTTTGGGAGTTTGAAGCCTTCAGCAATGATGGTGATACCGCTGTAGGCGTCTCGCTGTACCGCGATGTGCGTGGCCTAGACCAAGATGGCTTCCACGCCGAGCTCAACGCCATCTGGCCGGACGGCAGCAAGTGGGGTGAGACGCTGTACTTCGCGAAATCTATCATCACTGCCGAAGGCAGTGTTTATTCGCACGAGGGGCGAGTAGATGGGGTCTGGAAGTCTCGAAATGGCCCCGATGCACATGAAGGGGAAACCACAAGGACAATAAGCTTCACAATTTCGCCAGACCTCTCTTCTGCAATAGTTCGCTTCTTTGTACCGGGTTTTGTATCTGGAACAATGACGCTGCACAGCATTTTGAGCTTGACCAACAACCAAAAGACGAGCTTGCCGGCGACGGAAGAAGCCGCACTCCTATATCCCTCTGTATATTACACGTTTCCTATGGGGCCCGAGACTGCGACCGTGGACCTCACATTCACCGTCAGGGCTGATAGCGAAGGGGAACGCAAACTTTACATTGGCGCGGAAAATGATGGTCACGGTGGCATGGTACGTGGCTGGTCTCCCCACGCCTGGCCACAGTTCATGACCGAGGCATACTACACCGTTGCCCATATCGGGCCCTACATGTTGCAGCTAATACGAATCGTCGGTTCGGCCGCCGCTAGCCATAAGCCCTTTGCCGTCGCCCGACTTTATCGTGACCACAACCTTGTGTGCGCTGCAAATAGCGTTCTCGATGACACAGCAGCAGAGGGACCGGCAGTCGAGGACACAGTCCGAGTCAAAAAGATTCTACCGGAATCAAACGAACAGGCGACAGGCCTCGCCGGTGCTTTTCGCGACAAAAACGTGGGCTACATCATCGAGTTTAGTTCTACACAACGACAGTGCCATTGGCAATTCGAAGGACGTCACAAACGCGCCTGGTGGAGTGAGCCGACGAGTGCCCCCGGTCCGGACGGCACCGGCAAGTCCGGGTGGGTCGAGGCGTTCGTCGGAGGGTCACCGGGGGAGAAATTCAACGGGACAGGGGTAGGCGGCCAGCTGCAGATTCCAGTGCATTGATTACGACGCGTTTTCTCCATGTAAGTAGCTTGTAGGGTTTGGATGGGTTTTTTATTGTGATTTTATTATGAAACTAGCTATGGAATTCGAGTACTTGTAGCACCTAAACTTCAATTTATTATGTTGTATATGAATCTTGGAAAGGATATAAGTCTTTGATAAACGAGATTCAATATTCCAAATCAAACCATTCAAGTTTCTCGCAACAACCTTCACGAATAATCTAAATTATCTACTACATCCCCATAGCTTCGGACATGATTGCTTATTCCTGAGCATCTCCATGATGAGATGTCTGTAACTACCTACCTAGGTAGGTAATCCACAAAGTAAACCCCACCAATCATCGCGAGCTACCCTACTACATTCTCACCTCCGATCTTCCAAGGTTATTCCCAAGTGTACATAAGTACATAGGTAAATGCAGGCATTTATCGGTCATTTTCGGGGTTGTATGCAAGGCTGTCCTTAGATGCTGTCACGATGGATCTTTTCCATTGGACCCCGCGAGGGGAACTACGCATGGAAGCGAAATACATTTGATGGGGGCGGTGATAAGCATCGAAAATACCCATAGCGAATCTAAAAGGACACATCATACCATGGGTCTGTGTCCATTGCCCTCGCTGCAATTCGGAATATGCGAAGAGTGGGGAAGTGCGCGAATACGCGAACAATATCCTGCATACTAAGGTCATGACTTGCGGGCTGAAGATGTCCCATCAAAACGAGTTCCAGAACCTTGAGATTTCGGATCAAGCACCACTTACTCGCACAATTTTGAAATACCGATATCAGCTCACTTCGATTAGCCCGAACAATGGGGAGTTATCATACTCAAACTGCCGTCGTGGGTAACGACGATGGTGGTGTCAAACTCTCCCACTCGGCGCCCATCCCAGTGGCAAGGGATGATATCGTCATTGTGCGGAATATGGTTGTGTCTGTGAACCCCGTCGATGCCAAAATGCAAGGGCCCTACGTAACCCCAGGAGCGATTGGAGGGTGTGACTTCGCCGGCATTGTCGAGGAGGTTGGACCGGACGCAGTCAAGTACAACATCAAGGTTGGTGACCGCGTCTGTGCCGCCATCATGGGAATGAACCCTCTTGAGCCGATGCATGGGGCTTTCGCGGAGCACGTCGGCGCACATGCTTTTGCCCTGGTGAAGATTCCGGATGCTGTGAGCTTTGAGAGCGCTGCTGCCTTGTGCACCTCCTTCATGACAAGCGGACTAGCGCTGTTCAAAAGCCTTCAATTGCCATTCGACCCCTTATCGCCTACCAAAAAGCCCATCTTTGTATTGGTCTACGGCGGCGGAACTGCCTCGGGAACTGCCGCCATTCAGTTGCTCCGCCTGGCGGGATATAAGCCCATCGTGACCTGTTCGCCGCGCAGCTACGAGATGGCCAAGTCCTACGGCGCCGAAGCTACTTTTGACTATCACGACCCCGACTGTGCCGCACAGATCCGCACACATACCAAGAACGGGCTGCGGTACGCACTCTATTGCATCACGACGATACAGAGTATGAGCATATGCTACGCCGCACTTGGGCGGGTTGGAGGAAGGTATACGGCTCTTGACCCGTATCCTGAGACCGTGGCTGCGACACGGAAGGTTGTCAAGGCCGAGTGGGTCATTGGGCCAGCCATGCTGGGTTTAGACATTGCATGGCCGGCACCGCATGGCCGCAAGGCAGATGCAGACATGTTTGAATTTGGCCAGCACTGGAAGGTAACGGTGCAGGAGTTGTTGGACCGGAGTCTCATTCGCACGCATCCTCTCATCGTGCGATCCGGTGGCCTGGAAAATGTCATAGAGAGCATGCAGGCCATCAAGATGAAGATGGTTTCGGGGGAGAAGCTGGTCTGCAAAATGTTAAAATGAGTTAAATGTTTGCGCACAAGGTATTCTCAGTTCCTGAAGTAGATAACTAAATCAAGGCTTGCCATTATTACAATGAAATCCAAAAGTCAGCCTCGTCATCTGTTAGGTGCCAAAAGCTGCGTTGTAAGAGGTTGGGAAACTGTCGGAACCTTGCCCATAAATATGAATATTTCGTGGTGGTAGGTTCTGTGGCGATATCAACCGTGACCTCGACACTATGGCGCATATGTTTGAAAGATTGTACACGGAAGGGAGTTGGGCACTACAAGCTATGTATCAGGTAGTCTACATCCAAGAAAATGCCCTGATCATCTTATCTTCATATTCACGGATCGATAATGTACTATTTGTAAGCAAGATATACTCTCATGTCTGATTACAGCGGTTCATACTTTATCCAGTCTCGACCAGTTTCTGTGCTAAATTGGAAGCAACTCAAGAACAGCAAACTCCGACTTGGCCTCCTCAAACACACTGCTCAAACGAAGTCCCGCCTGCTCTGCAAGATCGCGCCACATTGCCTCGCTCCGGCGCTTGCCCCCAAAGTTCATCACCGAGATGTCCTGTGCAATGGCAAATTTGCCTCGGTTCGGCTTCACCAGCTCTTCAACAAGCAGGACGCGCGAGTCAGCCGCACACGCCTCTCGGACGTGATTGAGGGCCAGAACGATGTCTTTGTCGACGAAGTCGCTAAGCACGCGGCGCAAGTGGTACACCACAGCACCTTTGATCGCGGGGGGAAGCGGCTTGAGCATCGTTCCGCCGAGAAACTGAACCTCTGATAGGCTACCGTTGACGGCCTCAATATTGCTTGTGATGGTTTTGATTGTTTTGGGAAGGTCAAAAACAGTGCACTGGGCCGCAGGGATGAATGCATTATCAACGAGGATCTCGCCCAGTGCGAGTCCATGGCTACCCCCAATGTCCACAATGGCGGGACGTGTGGTATCAGCCTCCACTAGCACCCCCCGGACATAACTAAAATCGTATACGTCCTTTAGCGAACAGATGCGTGCGGATCGCTCCTGTGCGCTGTTGAAGAGCTTGGCTAGCTGCGGCTCCGCATCTAGAACCCCATATAGGTCAAGTCCCGAGTGACCGGTGCAGAGGCCGAGAGGGATCTTGTCGGCATCACGAGGCTCAACCAAACCATTCTGCTCAAAATAGGTCGCCCAAGTGGCCATAGGCCGGAGGAAGAAGTGGTAGACATGCGAGATGAAGTCGGCAGCGATCTCGGTGGTGCGGTAGGGTAGAGAGCGGGCCGTATGCGCCACATGGCTCGGGCTAGGTGACGCAAGAATCTCAGATGCAATCAAATAGTCGGCGAAGCGCCGGAGCAAGGACTCATCACCCCCCGTATTGCTGGAGAGATCAGCTAGCGAGATGCTGCCTTCGGATGGGATGTTGTCGAAGACCTTAAAGTCAATAAAGGCCTTGATTATGCCAAACTCGATCAGGTTCATATAATGTGCACCAGCCGACTCCAGCGCCTGCCGAATGTTGGGAGGTGGGCCTTGGGGTGCCATTCTGTTTGGTTGGCTTAAGACGGCGATACGTGTGGTGAATCTCAGGGGAAAAGACTGCCGAACAACTCGTCGACATCCAGTTTAAGTAATTCTGTCTCCTCAGGGGCACCTTCTCCGTCCTCCGGTCTTTTGCATTTCCAACTCTTTAGTCCGACCCTCCGAAGGGGTCTCCGAAGGGGGTCTCCGAAAGCGAGGGCCTAGTTCCTTCTTTATCATACAGGGTTGATTCGGCCATTTTCGGCTTTCCGGGATATTAGGCAAGGATATGGCTTCTGTAGGTCATAGGTAGATGTCTATGATTATTGATGATAATACCTTTGATTAGCCTTATCCACATTAGCTAGTGTCTTAGAACTACGTAACGTAATTCACAGCGAGTGGCGCAGTCCAAAACACGTAGTAAATACGATAAATTACAATTTGATACCATAACAACAGTGATCTATATAGGCTAATGTTTTTTTTAGGTCATATCTAGTCTTTCTAGGGAGTTTGGAAATATATATACAACTTTGTGAATACGATATATATATTTCTAGCTTTTAGCAATGTAATTTTCGATTACCGCAACAATTTAGCCTTTCGATTTTCTTAAGATTGCTATCTAGTGTTTCAAAGCCTTATCGATAACTGTCAAATAACAATTAAACTAAATAAAAATGTGGTTGTTAAGATATAAGTGAAGAAAATATCGCATTTACTATGTGTTTTGGACTGCGCCGCTCGCTTGTGCGCGTCACTCGAAGGTCAAATACGTTAGGTATTTTGTGTGAGCAAAGGGAGAAATAACACGAAGAATCGCAATAGAAAAGTAATTGAATAATAGAAGTGTATAGAATAGGTTGTAATGAAGAAATACGAAGAAGTAAACTCCACATAATGTCTCATGCAAAGTAAGAATCGAAAATCTGTTACCTCAAAAGTGCAACAAGAGGAAAAGAACAAAAATGATAGAACCTTCTGCAAACTCGCTACGTGCTTAGCTAATAGGAAATCTGGTTCTCAGTGTCTCGCCGTATTTGTAAAAGAGCAACGGAAGAGGAGCGAACGCTAAGCCGATGAAAGCCAGCAGGCTGTTTCCCCAACCAAGACCCAGAGACGCGTACATAGGCGGTCCTGCAAGTGGTAACAAGGCACCAAACAGACTGCGCAAAACGGTGTTTGTAGCAAGGGCGGATGCGGCTGCCTCAGAGCCAAATGCATCAACAAGGTAGAGCTGGGCGGGCATAAGGATCAGGAAGGCACCGAGGCCAATGAACATGGTACCTAGGATTGGGACAATCCAATGAGTTACCTTTTCAGCACTCCATCCGTACCAGAAGAAGCCGATGGGGACAATAGGTGATGACCAGATCATAAGGATGAGACGTAGCTCCGGTCGCTCGAGAGTTCCCTCACGCGGCTGCTTGAGTAGCTTGTCGCTGAGCACCGCGAACAGCCCAATGCTGATTATCATACCCACACCAAGACCGAGATATGCAAGACCAGAGATGTCGGTAGCGAAGTGGTATGTTGTTTCGAACACGGCAGGGAAAGTAGTGAAAAGAAGGTAGATAAGACCGAACATAAAGGCGCAATAGAGAGAGAGCGGGAGGATGATAGGTGATAGTAACATCTTAAGGGGTCGCACTGTAGCGCGTGTAAAGATCTGGGCTGGTGTACGGTCTTTGTTGTAGGTTCGAGCCTGTAGCTGATTGTTGCCAGTGGACTTGCGTATAGCAGCTGCCTTGCGCTCGAGGATAGCTGGCTCGAAGGTTTCCCGCATTAGGACAAGGGCAAGCAAGGAGATTAAGCCCGCCTAAATGTTGTTCTTGTTAGACGATAGTCAGACAACAGCGATTTAGGGCTTCCCATTTACCAGGATTAAGATTAACAAAATGTCCACCGCCATCCGAGGTACTCAGTAACGAAGCCGCCTATCACTGGGCCAATAACCGGGCCGAGAAGCGGACCAAGACCAAATAAAGCCATCGCTTTACCACGCTCGCTGGCTTGATAAAGATCTGCGATGGTCCCTCCACCAACTACCATTGGGGCAGAGGCGGAACAGCCACATATGAAGCGAAATACCATAAACATAGCCGTATCTTTGCTTAGTGCGCAGCCGATTGTAAATGCGAGATAGCCAACATTACTGATATGGTAGATGATCAAACGGCCGTATATTTCGGACATGGAGGAAAGCAGAAAAGGACCAAACACGTAACCCAGAAGATAGATGGATACAGTGAAGGAGGCGACGATGGTGCTGGTGACGTGAAAGTCCTTGACGAGCTCTGCAGCCCCGGGAGCGAACATGACTGCGGCAAGGTTTCTATTTCATTTTGTCAGCTATCATCGACAGCTGGAAGGCCGATGGGTAAAAGGGAAAAATATGTTGTAATATGGCAAGGGGCTCTTACGAGTACAGAGTGAAGCCGCTGACAAGGAGGACATGTTGCAGCTTGCGTCCATTTTTCCAGTTTCGGGGGTTTTCCGGGTCATTGGGACCCTCCCAGTCAACGAGGTCGCTCTTTTCTGACTCTATTTTCACGAAAGTGTTCAGCCCCATGGCTTCTGTATCTGAGGACATCTTGGAGAATGTCATAAAACGAAAGCCAGTTGTGTTGTGGGAATGTAAAAGTTGCAGCTCAATGTGGAGGCAATTTTTGGAATCTGAGGGAGTGGAAGTTCGTGTTATAGGGTGATGCTGATTTTACCACAACACTGGAGCTTAAATGTAAATGAATGACTGGGTTGGGTACAGAACGAGGGAGACGAAACATAAGGGAACATTGCAGGCTACCTCCGCGGAGGATCGGTAGTCTCCAGAGCACGACGGAGAACAGGGAGATGGAACATACAACGTGATGGTTGATATCTCTTCAAGACATACATCCATTGTAGTTTCGATCCATGATCGGTTCCACGCCTAGTAATGGATCAGGCCACATTCTGTTGGCTGTTTGGATTGAAGATCTTTCTGAAGTCTGTGAATGAACCCGAAGGCGATTGACATGTAAGCATCCAAGAAACCCGTGGACGTTCTTTGGATTGAACCCTGAGCTTGTGACAGATCTAAGTCGACCGTCCGCGGATGGTCGGAGTAGTGACCGTCCGAAATGTCCGAAATGTCCGAAATGCCCGGATATAACGGTGGGGACTAGTGATCCTCATCCCCCCCCCCCCCCCCCCCCCCCCCCCCCCCCCCCCCCCCCCNGTTGCCTCCCCCGAACTTCAGGCTTCTACCAGATATACCCATCTATAGGAGTGCACGAACGTAAAAGTCTACACTTCCATTCGCATATAAAATTAACCCCGTTGGATATATGCCAGACGCCATGCATCCCGCAAACAGAGAAATTCAGGAACTGACTCCGTCCAATACCTCATCCGGAAAGCTTCAACCTCCACCTTCTAGGCGTCGAGACAAGGCTCAGCTTAGTTGCAAGTCATGTCGTTCACGGAAGTGAGTATGTCCTCCTTTATCTCATGTCTAATCTCTCGGAATCTGATACTGCTCTTCAGGGTCCGTTGCGATCGTTTACGCCCATGCAGCAACTGCTCGAGCCGGGGGCTTGGCTTCTCTTGTGTTTATACCAAAACCACCACCTCAGTTGCCAATTCACCTGCACAAGCAGCCTCGCCAGCCCGACTTCAACCCCCCGCCACCAATATGAAGGATCGTATCAATCAATTAGAGAGTCTGGTTTTGGAACTCATGCACCAAACTGAGTCAAGCCCTCGTAAGCAAAGCCTATAACAGCCTTGAAACAATTTCCACGGATGTGGGGGTTCTGAACTCCAAATGAGCTCTTTATTCTTGGTAGATCTATTCGACACCAGAGAGCTTACGAAGTCAATAGATGAATCACCATTAAGGGACCTCCGAAACGTTACACCTGATCAACGATCTCGGAATGACCGATCTGATTCGCGTGAAAATTTGGATCGATCCACTGTGCTAGAATACGACACGCAGCATGATGTCTCGCCATCCCTATCTGACTATGGTAGCTTCAGGACTCCAGAGACAAGTGTCAATTATGTTAATAGCTCGCATTGGGCTGCCATTCTAGATAGTATTACCGATCTACGAAACCACATCACACGGGATGAGGAGGCTTATCCCATGGTTTTGGGTACTGTCCGGCCACCGGCAAGCTTCCCTAAACCCAAATTGCTCTACAGTTGTGGAATGTATGAATCCTCTGCCTCGATTCTGAAGTCTCTGCCACCTCGCCCTACTGTGGACAGATTAATTTCTCGTTACTTTAACATTATTGATATAGCTCCTGGTATGCTAAGCCCTCCCCTGCCCCTACTATTTCCGAACAACACCCTAATCATGATGCAAACTGACTAATGGGAACCAGGTATTGTGCACAGTGGCAAATTCCTCCGCGAGGTATGTACGATTCGGACTTCCCATCCATACTCGCCTGGTCACTCCCACCTATAGACCTGGTCCTGCTCCCTAAACCCTAGCTAACCCTGGAAACTAGTATGAGAGATTTTGGAAGGCACCACATGACGCCCCAATCTTGTGGATTGGTATTCTGTTTAGTATTATGTGCCTGTCGACCCAGTTCCAGCAGGCCTTTCCCAGTACCACCGGGTGCTCTCCTACACTCGGACACTCAAGAAAGACATCACAGGTCGAAGAGAATCAAGCATTGGTAGAGACGTACAAAGAGAAGGTGATCCAGTGTCTCCTGCTTGGTCATTACACAAAGGGTGGGCCGTGCGTTTTGGAGACACTGATTCTCTATTTCCTGATTGAGAATTTCCACCTCAAAGATATGGAGATTGGTATTTGGGTCCTAGTTGGAAACATAGTACAGATTGCCATACATATGGGCTATCACCGCGATGCGAAACATTTCCCATCTATATCCCCCTTCGCTGGTGAAATGCGGAGGCGTGTGTGGGCGATGATCGTCCAGTTAGACTTTAGCGTCTCTACGCAATTGGGGCTTCCTAGGCTGGTCAAAGAAAGTGACACCGATACTGCCGAGCCACGGAACCTGAACGATTCAGACTTCGATGAGGATACTCCTACATTGCCCGCTTCAAAGCCCGAGACTGAGGTGACACCTACTCTTTATGTCCTAGCCAAGCTCCGACTGCTCTCAGTAGGAGCCAAGGTCGCCGATGTGGCCACGGAACCCCAACCACATACATATGCCCAGATCCTGAAGCTTGATCAACAGATTGACGAAGCTGCGAACACGATCCCATCCAGTTTGAAGTGGACTGGCCTCGCATCGTCCCTCAATATCCCATCTCAAATAATGGTTCAAAGGATATGGCTGGAGGTGATCATCTACCAACTGAAGATTGTCTTGCACAGGAAGTTTCTTGAGCCCTCTCGCCTTCACCGGCAGTATGATCGCTCGCGGTCAGCATGCTTGGATTCTGCGATAAAGATTTTAGAATTTCAGCGTCTCGTTGACGAAGAGACTCAGGTAGATGGTCTGTTGTACCAGAGCCGCTGGAGAGTTTCTTCTGCTTTCATAAACGACTTCCTTCTAGCCACAAGTGTGCTTTGCTTCTATGTTCAAGCTCATAATAATAAAAGGGACACAGCCCCTAACAATTCCAGAGACTCTGAAGTTAAGCTGGTGGACATAGACCGGATCGGAGATCTCCTAAGAACATCTCAGGCCATCTGGAGTCGGCAATCTGCCAACTCGAGAGAGGCTCGAAAAGCCGTCGTGGCCATTAGTTATGTTCTAGATGGCTCTCGTGCAAGCACTGAGCCCTACACATCCGAGGTCGCATTGCCCTCTGCTATTCCAGCAACAGCTATCTCTTACTTTCCAGGTTAGTATTTTTCGGCGGTTTCGGCCAATTGAATGAGTTCCTAACAATCGATAGGCTACTCAGACTTCACATCGAACTATGACATACCCAATATGGACCTGGGATCTACATCTACAATGGAAGGAATGACATGGCCCATATTCACAGCAAGCCTGAATGATGATGTCGAGCAGTGGATTGGAGGGCATGGTTCCCAACAGATGGATATGACATTGTGACCGTTCTTTGTGGTAGACTGAATCCACGGGTGCCTTCGTGCATGCTCAATCACAGACGTGAGGGCACCGGGCATTCCCAGCGAGTTCAGTGCGCTAGATGTACTTTTCGTCAGATTTAGAGCTCTCCAGTGTCTCTTCCCGTAGAACCCAAAAGGAATCTGCCGGAGCATGCCGATACCACAAATAGTCCATAAAACATCTTCGGTAAAACGAGTGACGCTTTAACTCTGCTACAGCAGCTCAGATTGATAATAAATTGTACGGAGACAAAGCAGAAGATAAGACATAGGACGAGTTTCACTGAGACAAAAACCAGACAAGAATATGGGCATAAGGATCCGAGAGACCTTACCTTTTGATACGGTCTAACTATTAATTTGTACCACTTCCATCATGGAACTTAGAGCTTCCCAGGGTTGAGTCCTGGCGTCTCATATATTTATAGAATAAGAATAGTCCAAAGAAATATAGATGATGACAATGTGCTATCAAACCCTTTCCTTCTGCGGCGATTCATCACTTTGGCCATCGATATCCGAAGTTATGGGTGGAAAGGCATTCTTTGCCCTCCAAAGTTGCCATCTCTAGCGTCAGTTTTGAAGTTATGCGGATTCTAGGTGCCGAATGTTGATTGGAAATACTTATAGGTAAGTGCTGAAATGTTAATTCTTTGACACCTCCTGACACTTTGAGACAATATCCAACCCATGCTGTGCAGCCCTTACTATTCTTTAGCCTAATTACTCCGCAGGGGCTGGAATACCACACATGCCTTTAAACCCCGGGTGATATATACTGTCTTCTGAGGTTTGAACTGAAACTTTGCCAGCCCTTCTTGAAACTTGTGCTAATGGACTTGTATGTTCCCTTTGATCGTGCCTTTGTCTTCCCCATTCTAGGCTCAACACCCTTCGATTTTTTCACGTTTCATTGGTACTCCCCAAGAAGATGTTTTCAATAATGGCTTGGTGTGGGACGGGGTCTTTGGGCTAGGCTATAAATGCTTGCGGCTTTCACCGTAGTAGACAACGCGTTCTACGAAATCTTCAAACTCTTCGCCGGAGAATATCAATCGGCATAGAGTCAAGACCAACCATCAAGTTCAAGCTAAATAGGGTTCTATACTATCCTTAGGATTAAATTATACCTTAACATATTTCACTACCGAATGGCCATCCTATCCAACCTACCAATTTTAAATGCATATATCTCAGCCAAACGCCATTAAATTAATTTAACTAACTAATTTATCTATCTAGATATGTTTCTCTTCTATTCCCTAGCAACCTATTTATTCCACACCCGCGTGGGGGCCGCGTACGTGGCTGAATAGCTGATTCTGAACGTCAGGGTATTCGTGAAATTAAAAGTGGGATTTTGAATAGGTAATTGATATCATATATACGAATTAGAATGCGGGCAATAATACCATTCAAAGAAGACATTCGAAGAGAGAAATGGTGTTGGCGAACGATCAAATGCAACGGTTATTTGGGAGTTGACTCAACGATGCTTCCCACGGCACATCAATGACTATTTACTATTTACAATCTAGGATGAGAACCATTTTCGGTTGATCGATTGCAAACATAGGTTAGAATGGGGAATTTTGCTAGGTGTTTGTTATTTATAGAAACGGGGGTCGGTAGTCACCTTCCGTTGGGTCGGCGAAGTTTCATCCCACGCTCAGACTGCTACAGAACTTGATACACACTGTGAACCAATTGAGGCTTACTGGAAGGCCAAGGTACCAATTTGTAAACATTGATAACATAATTTGAGCAGTTCATTTGTAACAATACGGTCAGCCTCAACAGTTTAACGTAGCGAGTTGTCTTCTCCTGCATTTTACCCCAGGGCCGCAAGGTTTGGTAGCCCTGGAGGTAATCCGGGTTCCCCATACGCTTGGATGTCAAAGATCCAACCAGTCAATTGTTTGTTCTAAGTTATAGATCTATCATCAGTTGTTTATGCTGAAGGTACTATAATCTGACATTCTTGTGATCATTATTGTGATCATTATGCTCATGGCAGCTCCGGGGATACAGAAATTCGGGCAATGACAGCCTGTCTCTCATTGGCCTGTGAGATCCCTATAGACCCACCTGGTCCCCGGAAGGGCGGGTCTCCGACATACCAAACACCGTGAAGCCAAACTATGAATCATCGTATATGAATCATCATGTGCTGCGAATTATTTTTGCGCTTTGGACCAGGGGTATAGTACCATCGGAACCGACTTGGAGTTCTCAAAATATTCTTGAATTTCTATTTTGTACTCCATCTACACGATTTGAATGGCGGCAACCTATATCAATCTCATTAGGTCCTCTACTGTGCCTACCATTCAAAAGATTCAATATCCTGAAAATCAACTTCAACTCATCTTGGCATGATGTCGCCACAAGACAATCAGAACGAAGTCTTACCTGGCGGCAACGAGGCTAACATAAATGATACCACAGACTCGCCGGAAACTGAAAATGCAAATTATTACACAAAACGGTCGAAGCATAATCATGGCTGGCGCCATATTGTGCGGAATTTCACACCCGCGTAAGTGGCTTGAGCGTAGGTTGTTGACTTTACTAACTCTTCTTGCTGAAGTTGGTTCTCTGTTAATATGGGCACCGGGATCACTTCTATTCTGCTCAACACTTTACCCTACAATGGCCGATGGATATACTGGATATCAGTGGCAATTTTTTGTTTGAACATACTCCTTTTTATCATTTTCTTCGCTATCACCATCTTGCGATACGTCCTCTACCCGAAGATCTTCTATCTCATGGTGACTCATCCTACACAGTCCCTTTTCCTTGGAGCTCTCCCTATGGGACTTGCCACAATAATAAATATGATCTGCTATGTCTGCGTACCAGTCTGGGGAGATTGGACTGTTTACTTTGCCTGGGCTCTGTGGATTGCAGATGTCGTTATATCTATCATGACGTGCTTCGGGATACCATTTATTGTGTATGGTGTACACCCAACTCCTTTCCTTGAAGATACTATTAGGACTGACTCGTATTCTAGGATGACTCGAACAGCTGACGTCAAGCTACAAGCGATGGGCGCCGCTTGGCTGCTTCCCATTGTGTCTTGCGTCGTTGCGGCGGCGTCAGGAGGTATTGTGGCTGATCTACTCCCAGATCCTCAGTATGCTCTAGGGACTATCATCGTGAGCTATGTTTTATGGGGAATTGGAGTGCCCCTGGCCATGATGATCATTGTCATTTATTTAATGCGCCTCATGCTATACAAACTACCACAGAAAGCAGTAATTGTTAGCACATTCTTACCTCTGGGTCCTCTGGGTCAAGGGGGCTTTGGGTGAGTACCTTCGAAATAACAGCAAGGCACGAGCCTCATACTAATGCATCATTCCTCTCTTCATAGAATTCAAAAGTTGGGGGTGGCCGCACAAAAGGTTTTCCCACTTACAGGAACGTTGAGGTCCGGATCAGGCGATACTTTATACGACATCGGCTTCCTAATGGGTCTTCTCCTGTGGTCGTTTGGTTGTATATGGCTGTTCTTTGCAGTGGCAGCCATTATTCGGTCGAAGAAATTCCCATTCAATCTCGGATGGTGGGCATTCACCTTCCCGCTCGGCGTCTTTGCAACCTGCACCAACCAACTAGGCCAAGAAATGCCGTCCAGGTTCTTCAGAGTCCTAGGCACAGTAAGCTACTTCAACGCCAAATGTTTCATATTGAAAAAGCTAACTCATCCTAGATACTATCCGTTTGTGTTCTACTATTATGGATTGTGGTATCGCTATTTACCGTGAAGGGCATGTTCAATCGCAGTCTATTCGTGGCACCCTGTCTGGGTGACCTCCAGGAGTATGAGCCTAAGAAGTTTCAGAAAGTGAAGCAAGGATCAAAGGCATAGTCTAACTCTCCGTTTCATAATGACCATATCGACTCCGGAAAATGACTTCGTTTGCTTCCAATTAGACTGGTCATCTAATTACTCGAAAGGCCCAAAGACCGCCAACTCTTGTTAATACAGACTAAGAATCAGCGCCCGCTTCTGCTGGGCATAGTTATCAATGGCAAGGATCCGCTGAAGCTTAGTAGAGTAAGAGGTTTACGCCAAACTAGACAAAGAGAGGTCCCCGCGAAGGGTACTCAGAGCATTGCATTGAGCCGTTCGATATTCTAGATGTATTTAAAGGCGGTAGAAAAAAGCATACTTTGTGCAAGAGACTTTCCTATGTATAACCAGGAATAGAAGAACTATGCTATTCTGGTGGCAAGATTCCCAGGCAGTTGCCAAATTCAGTAGGTTCCAGCAGCTTTATACGTGTATTTTAATAATACGCATTGCACTCGGAAATGAGTTCAACACATGCGTCTAAACACGAGACGCTACCTAGGGATCTCAAATATCTAGATAGATGGTAGAGCCCCTTTTGACTTTTTATACATATTAGGACGAAGAAGGAAAAGATTAGCACCGTATTGCCAAGCTTGATTATTAATGGTAACATTCATCTTAAAAACAACTAGTTACACTAAGCCTCGTTTTACAAATACAGAGTATACAACATAAACAACCCTTGATAGCATCTCCCCCTTTTGCCGCTATGACAGCAACGCCAAGACGACCATTCAAGCTTAAGTTGCCATAGATGACCGGCATATCTTTTGCATTATCTAAGCGGCTGTTTCGAGATTCGTAAGTGCTGACACGGCTTTTTTTAATCTGATACACTGGACACATTTCATTTACACGTAAGATGTATGACAGGATTCGTACGAGGTACCTAGATACTTTCTACAACATATAAGGCAACCCCGACAAGACGCGTGCATTCTTACGGAGTAGTGCGTAACTGTTTGTACCGTGGTCCATGCCATGCTAGAGGCCTGGGCAGAAGTGGATGATTCTCCACAATTCAGGTGCCTTCACTATTGTCTGCTGATGTTGTACATCGATGTACCAAGTACTCTGCACTCCGTACTGTACTCCACACGTTGTAACTGAAACATTATACAGTCATCCCCGGGAGACTTCAGTCAAATTCATATATATATATAGAATAATGTAACAAGATCAATCAAAATAGAAAATGCTCGGGCCATTTAAAATTCCCATTTAAAGGGTTGTCGATCCCGGCCCACCTGATGAGGCAATCCACGGGTGAGGAAATGCTATCGCCACTGAATATACGTGACCTGATAAGCTTCCACGTTTCAGGTTTCAGGGTCTCTCCTTTTTTAGGAACTGCTCAATAAATTGATGTGCAAATTGCGGAGCATCCCTGAATGTTAGATGTCTCAAAAAGACAAATACATACTGACAGTAATACAGATATCACTTAAGTGCTAAATATCCACCCATGTGTTACATATATGAGAGAATCCTAATACCAGCATATTATGTTAGAACGTCAAGAAGGACGCGTGTCTGTGGGGGCGCTGGCCTCATTTGCCCCTCCGGCTAATTTTGACTGGTTGACGCGGCTGGGTGCTAGGGCGATCGTCTCTAATCATTTCCCTGGCTCTTTTTTGCCTTTCAAATGAAGTACAATTGTACACCTGTCCTTTCCGTTGTTTGATACTGCTTTGTACAGGGTCAAGGTATGTTGTAGTTCGTTAGTACAACTTTTATACAAACCCTTCCCAAGGTCCCGCACTTCGCTTTGATGGTCCAAGCGCCCAACTTGATAACAGTGACGTGATCTCCAGTTCTATGTACGTTATTGTACGTTATTATGTCCACATCATCATGATGGGATCTCGGGATAGGAACGGATGTTTTTAGTCGCTTATATTGTCCGAGATTGTTGAATGATTGTTCAGACAGGCACAGCTAGGTGCAATACGACGAATTCGGATACATGGCGTATCTATACATAGCATAATATCTATATGCAGATACAAGTACTCACTATTCCGTACAACATACATTTACAGTTGTATAGAGACGCGAGGGAGTGGGCAATCGGGAGTTATTAGTAGACATGATTTTCTGGCCTATCATACAAATTTATTTATGTAAATGCCCCAAACAGCCGATCGGCAGCTTCACGCGAGCCTGCATCCAAATATGTGTCGCCGCAAACGGTTTTCTTGACCTTCAAGATACTTGAAACATGCTTATCTTAGAGTATCAAGGGCCATATGACCATTTCCGACTTGAACAACCACACCCGTGCCCAGGTTAGACAAAAACATTGTTGTTCCGCTCAAGATAGGGAAATGGGGGGGTGGAAACCAGTGCCGATCGTCAGTTTCATGGCGGCGTATTCCACTGAAGCTGGGAGGGGATGATCACTCCCAGTCAACAGCATTCCTTTTTCGTCATGATCGACACTTAGATTCAACAGGTAAGATGAAGCAAAAGGAAACAAAGTGTAAGCCACATATCATCTGAGATGGTCCTATCGAAGGGTTCTGTTCCTGCATCCCAACTTGGCATCAACACCGCAACCGGGGGATAAATACCGAGATAGCAATGTCCAGCTGCAATATATTCTGATATCACTGAACACAGCATATTGAATGAGAAACAGTAGACGGCGAGAACGTCAGATATGTACATATCTACATCGATGTAGAAAACGGATGTAAAAATAGAAAAAAGAAAAGACCTTAAATAATATATTACGGTAATACCAATACACAGACAACCCTGTCCCATTAATTGCTTCGGCGGCCTCCCTTTTTCTTTCCTCCTACAACACCTTCACGACACAATCCTCCAACCTCTCATCGACTTTTCACTCGGACTGGGCACATCGTCCAGCCGCGTTAGTCTTGCTCCTTTATTCTCTTCCAACCACACTTCCCCCCCTTCACAAACGCTGCCCCCTTTGGACCGTGTCGCAGGTCCCGACGCTGCCAGCCTCTCGTTGAAATATCTCGGCACTTTATTTGCCTGTCACTCTTTAATCCACTCTTGGAACACTCGTTTATTTGACTCTTCCCTCAAGTCAGAATTGGATCTTGCTACCGGCTTGCTGTTCGATATTTCCGGGATACGACACTTCGCACGCCGAACCCATAACTTTTAATTCCAGGGTTCATCTGCCCCCGATTCCGTCTCGCCTTCCTCTATTTACATGTTTGAAAAGTCGTCATTCAACACTGGGAAAGCCAAAATGCCTCTATTTCGGATCAAGACGGTATTCCCGTTGGTGGCTCTAGTGATCATCGGAATATTTTTCTTTTGCATGGAACGCTACGACCGCTCAGCTTTCCTTCGGTTCAAGCACCCAATTGATCGGGCCACCTTCGGTGGAAACAAGCAACCTCAATTACAAACACCGGGACAATCTGATTCGCAACAGCCGACCAGCAACACTTGTGAGGCTGACCCGAAATTGGCCGCCCCCCTACCCTTCCCTGAATGGCTCCCTCGCAAGAACTACACTCGCGCCTATTTCCGTCCTCGTCATGTGAACCCTCGCACCGAATTCCACACTTTGGAGGAAATCGAGAAGCCTGTGCTCCCGCCCATGGTTGTCATGGAGCGCGGTATGGTCGTGTCTCCCGAGAACAAGCCGGAAAACTTTGTCTGCCCCGAGATCATCGAAGTCGATGTGGCCGCCGATGACGATGTCGAGGAAACCTCCAAGCTTCTGTTCGGTCTGGCCACTACCGTGGACCGTCTGGACCGCCTGCTCCCCTCTCTGCTTTACTCCTACGGAAACACCAAGGCCGGTCTGATTGTTCTGGTCCCTGAGTCTGACGACGACCTGGAGAAGCAAGAGACCTACTTCCGCAACCGCGGTCTGGACTTGACACTAAAAGCCTCTCCGCTTGACTTCACTGCCCGTTACTTTGGTATGGTCGAGGCGTTCACCGAGCACATTCGCAAGCACCGCCCGCACACCAAATGGGTTGGATTCAGCGATGACGATACCTTCTTCTTGTCGCTCCCCACTATCGCCGAGGAACTGAAGCTCTTTGATGAGAGCAAGAAGCACTACATTGGATCTTTGTCTGAGGCTAGCTGGCAAGTGGATACTTTCGGCCACATTGCTTTCGGTGGTGCCGGTGTGTTTGTCTCGACGCCTCTTTTGGATGTCCTGATGAAGCACTACGACGAGTGCCAGTCCTGGGGCGAGCAGCCCGGTGACCAGAAGCTTGGTCAGTGTATCCAACGCTTCGGCGACACCCCTTTGACCCTGTGGCCTTCGCTCTACCAGATGGACATGGCAGACCCCGTGGACGGTGTTTACGAGTCCGGTCGCAAGATTGAATCAATGCACCACTGGAACAGTTGGTACACCAAGGACGTAGTCAAGATGACTACCGTGTCTGCTGCCGCAGGCCGGAAGTCTGTTCTTCGTCGCTGGGTCTTTGATCAGGAGGAGACCGTGAACAGCGTTACTGGCGAGACTCTCCGTCATTTCTGGGTCATGACGAACGGTTACTCACTGGTGAAGTACACTTACGGCGAGAATGTGCCAGATGATGCTATCAACTTTGATGCTACCGAAAAGACCTGGCCCGAAGACCCCCGCGGCTATGAAGACCGCCTGGGTCCCCTGCGTCCCGCAGAGGAAGAGGGTGTCTCTAAGGATCGGTGGTTGCTCCGTGATGCATTCGTGGTTGGTGAGAACGTGCACCAATTCTATGTTCGCGAAGAAGATGAGGGCCACAGCGTGATTGAGATAGTCTGGCTCGGTCCCAAGGGCGGCGGTGGCGGTGGTGTTAGTGACCATTTCCTTCGCGGCACTTACCAGCAATAATCTTGCACCGTCACTACTTGAGGCTGGTCCTTGGGACTGTTGTTCGTACCTCTTCACTTCGTTGCACATGATTCGGCTCCTTTTTTATTTTCTAAAATACTACACGTTTTCCTCTCCTTGTTTTCCCTTCCCAATTTCACGACACCAGCCCAAATGATTGCAAAGTCGACCAACCAAGCAGCCCTTTTCCTTTCCGAATGAGACTCGTGATCGTGACATGCCCTCCGCGTCCTCCAATTCCTGTTTCATTTATCCGGCGTTGCATTGGCGGAGTCCAGTACGGTGCAGGAAGCTGGTGGCTTTACGCACTCCCCCTATATCCTGACGGTGTATTCCAATTTTTGAAATGTTCAGTGGCTTTTTTTTTACCGTCTTCTTTCCTATCCTTGGACCCATGCAGGGACTTGGCCGAGACTTGCCACACCTAATCGGTTTGGCCTTGCTCTTATCTTTCTTTTATTTTCTATTTTCTCCATGTCTTCCGGTCTTAAGTGCGCTTTGAGGAAAAGCCACTTTCCGTGCCCTATGCCTTGCATCGTTTCTGTAAAAATAGACTTGATAGTAGACCCGTTTTGGGGTCTCCGTTGGTGATTAGCGTTGAACCTTTGTTCATTATGTGAAGAATATGATCAGTTTTCGTCAATTCAGTGTTGGTGCAGGGTCTTCTCTAGTTACTCCGTATGCAGGAAGGAATCCTGAAGCGACTTGGGCTGGACTCTACTGTATCGGGTCTAGGGCTTCTCGGATCGGCCCGTTGATCGGCTCTGGTTGCTTATTGTTGCTATGTGGATTCGGTGGGAGGTATTATTTTTTCTTTCATGGACTGTCCACAACAGTCGGTATGTGCCCTGGCCAAGGAACCCCGTCGCCGTTCAGTAAGGCCGCGTGGTAGCCACGCTGGGTGCAAGGGGCAATGAAATCCATGACTTTCTGCTTGGAGCAATATCAACCCAGATCAACTGATAAGAAGAAGTAGTAGAAGGGTACTCCGTAAATGTGTGGGAGTAATAATAGGAGTAATAATTTGAAGAAGCAGGGAACAAGCCCTGACTAGATAACCCTGGCTTTCGATACACACCTACTGACCAAGTCACCCTGATTCCTGTGAACCCCGGCAAAATCTACAGAGTACATCTGTGGGACACCAAAATATCTCTAGGGGCTCTACGAGTTCCATGCAAGGCATACATATGTGTGTACGAAGTACGGAGTACGGAGCAAGGGGATGCGAGATATCTGGGGATTCTTGTTGGAGTATCGAGACTGTAGCCTAGTATTCGGTACTTTGTCGTGCATTGACGAATGTAAGGTCGATTCTTGCGGTTGCAATCAGAAAGGAATGGGAATGGTTATAATAAAGATAAGAGAGTGACGACAAGGGGGGGTATGGTCCTCTGGGGTTATTTACGATGTACTCTGAATGCAGCCATGCGAGTATGTTGTATACAGGGCCATTATTCTGTGCCACAAAGCAGGTGCGACCCGCACCTGTGTGATGTGAACTCGGTCTTATTCTTATTTTTTTAGATATATATATATTCCACTTCGTAGATGTAACCTCGAAATAGGATGTTTCTATGATATAGGGGTTTTGATAGAAAATGAAGGATGTTCATAGGCATGTTTAATGGTTGAATGGCCAATCACATAGTATCGGACCTTGTAGAGGTTCTGCCCCGTTGAGGCATGTGAGATAAGAATGGACTACTAAGTATAGAGAAGATACTCCGTACATAAAAGTGCAATATGTATTTTTGTCTGTATTTATTAATTTGCTTCAAATAAAAAAGAGAGATAACAAAATAAAGCCTAAAATTGGGAAAGTCCAAGAAATCAGCAATGACCGTGGACTTAGGAATCAGCAACAAAGGAAAAAAGAGTCCAGACCAGAGGGGAAAAGGGCAAAAAAGGACAAACGGGGGGGCCGAAGGAGGAATCAACCAATGAGCGATCAGAGCCAAGAATCGTGTCTGGTCTAAAGGAGGCGAATACAACTCAATTACACGCCAATACAAAACTAAAAGTAGTGGTACTTTTATCTCATACTAAATTTGCTAGTTTTAGAAGTACCCTAACTTATCTAAACTTACAAACTGTACTAATACCATATTTTCACGTGATCCACGTAACAGACCGCCTGCCCATCGCAACTCGCACTTTGCCTTCTTCGCTCTCCCCCCCCCCATCGATTCCCCCATTCCCTTTCTCTCACATCCCATAAACGCGTTACTCGATTGGGTCATCTCTTGCCTTCCCCTTTCGGTATCCCCCCCTCAAATCATATACCACCCCCCCATATTAAACCTCTTTTGTTCTTCTTTATTGCCAATATGTCTGCGGTTCTCGACGAAAAGCTTTCCCCTGGTCACGATGATCTTCCCGGCAACGGCGCCGATGCCCGTGGCACCAAGCGCAACCGCATGAGCGCCGACGATGAGGATGATGATGATGACAAGCCCGGCCGTGAGCGTCGCAAGATCGAGATCAAGTTTATTCAGGATAAGTCGCGTCGGCACATTACTTTCTCTAAGCGGAAGGCCGGTATCATGAAGAAGGTGTGTCGCGTCCCGAGGCCCCCTCCGCATCAGTTTCCCGATCGAGGCACCTTCTACCATTTAATCGATTGGGACTTTTACTAACCACAGTGGGACTCTATAGGCTTATGAACTCTCTGTCTTGACTGGCACTCAAGTTCTCCTGCTGGTCGTCTCCGAGACCGGCCTTGTCTACACCTTCACTACTCCCAAACTCCAGCCGCTGGTCACCAAGGCCGAGGGCAAGAACCTCATTCAGGTAAGCCACGGTCTACCATCAATTATGGTCATTTGTCCATCCACTAACACACTGACAGGCATGCCTCAACGCTCCCGATCCAGCCGCCAGTGAGAACGGTGTCGACGCCCCCGATGTCGCCCCCGAGGCCCCCGAAGACGTGGCTCACAACAACGTCAACGCGCCCCAGGGGAATATGCGTCCCGGTATCCACCCTGGCTACATGACCAACGAGCAGCAGCAGCAGATGGCGTACTACCAGAACCTCCAGCAGCAGCAACAGCAGGCTGGTGGTCAGTACCCCATGCCAGTCGGCGGTCGCATGCCACCCCAGCACCAACCCACTGCTTAAATGCTTAAATTATGATCTGATCTGTGGGGGTCCTTCTTGCTCAAGGTCCCCGATGTTGCGTCTTCTTCTCTGTTCTTTCCTCCCTGCGCCTCGATCTCGCGTTCATTTGATACCCGTCTCCCTCTATGCCGATCCATCATCCCACTCTTCCCTCGGAAATGGTCGCGCTGTATCTGCATGCGCCATTCTCCAGGGCACTCTCGTGAGACTATTTGTAAATTGTCAAGCACCGCGCTGGAATCCCCTTCCAGTCTCTCTTTGATGATACTGGATCTGGTTTTTCCTTTTGATATTGCTTTCTATCTCGGAAAAAGGAGAACCCCAATTTGCTGAGAACTATGGCTTTCCAATAACCAAAAAAAACCTTACCACAAAAAAATATCCGTCACAAAAAAGAAACCAACTTCAAGAAAAGAGAAAGAGAGCGCAAGCAGGCAAATTTGGGCTTCATCGCTAATTTGGCTTTTTGTTTTCCCCCCTCTACCTAGACAATGGCGGAGGATGGAGGTGTTCGTGGTGCATTGAAACTCGTCGGCGAAGTGGCTTTTCCTCTCTAGTCTTTTTTTGCTCTTTTAGTCTTTTAACTATTTCCTTGGCCACTGATTACGTTATTTTCCTCATTGTCTAATCTCACACTGTGTTTTAATTTGTTTTGTTGATTCCATGCCGTGGGGGTCTGTCTTGGTTATGACGGATTCCCAATGCCATTTGGTTCGGACTTTGTACCGCTATGGCCCTGGCTGGGTTACATTATTATGTATGGTATGGAGCAATCAGATTCTGTTCCTTTGGAATGTCTTGTTGCTTGTTGTAGTCGTAATGGTCTATGGGTACATATGTACACTTGGCTTCTGTTCTGTCTCCCCCATGTAGTATGTGAGGTCTTACTACAATGTATAGCTTAAGGGAACGGCAAATCTACTCACAAGAAAATGCATTCTCGCTTTCTATGTATTTTTAAGCTATGTAGTCTTAAGGTTGTTTTTTAAGCGCTTGAGATGTTAAAAGTGCAGCTTGAGCAATCCGTCATGTTAGGTAGGGTTACTACCCGATTTGTCAGATATATATTCCCAACCTTTCCAGATTCAATGATATTCAATGGTTTTTTTTTACATTTCGTATGACTGCTGGTACTTTATTCTAAATGTGCCCGATTTACTTCTCAACTGCAGAGATCTATACCTTGGCGTGCATGGAGAGAGAGTAAGAAAGTTCGCCGACCTGCATATCAGAGGTCAATGCCACACCGAATGGACTTTTGGCAGACACTGTGATTGGTTTGCTTGCGGCCTTTTGTATCATCGCCATAGCTGATTCTAGACTAGGGACTTAGGTGATTGGCATTTTCTATGGTGTTTAGTTGAATTATATATAGAGAAAGCGCGAGTAAATCATATCTAGGTCTTGTATTCATTCATGCGGAGCTATATAATCGATCCAGTGGTATCATATCATAGTATCTTGACAGTGGATGGCAGGACACAAAGGAGAGATCGAGATTGGTCGTTTCTCGACCGGGAGCTAGGAGCGACGGAAGCAACATGAGTGGGTTGCGCGTGGTATGCCCAAGGAAGGCGGACTACTGTACATGGGCATTGAAAAGGCGAGAAGCAAAGAAAAATCCGAGGTGGTTGTGTCCCGAGTATAGGGGATTGATAGGTCGAAGCGAAGGCGGGTGTTATGTGGAGGTGGCTGGGGAAAGAGTATAATAGAGAAGTGTCAGGGAGATGACGATGGCGAAAGCGTGTCAGATTCAGGAAGCGGGATTCCCTGTGTATGTGTTCGGGGAAGAGGAACGACAGAGTGCGGCAGTAGGGACGAGGAAGAGCCATCTTCTGGGTCAATCTCAGCCTGACTGCCCGCCTGCGGGCTGCTCCATCGAGACAGATATTGTCTCCCAAACCTCCAGGCACCTGCCAGAGCCTTCCTTGAGCCATATAGGAGACCAGACCTGGCGCTAGACGAACGAAGGGCAGGAACGTCATCGTGCCAGTGGGCATCATCACCATCCTCTTGGATGGTTCCGTACCCACCGACTTCTTGGTTGGACGACGATGTAAACGGTCCCCCGGTCCCCCGACGTTTACGATGGGCGGCCGATAACCCACCCTGAGGCGCTGAGGTGCGACGCCATGGGTTCTCATGCAGTGATCCCTGGACTCGGCGAGATCCCCTTTCGCGATCGTGTGTAGTAGCGCCGATCGTCGAGTGTCGTGTCAGACCCCGCAATGGGCCTTTTAGAGTTGCACTGCCACTGAAGCTGCGTAGGCGATCTGTCGACAATCGTCTGTGTTCATCAGTAGATTCATAGTCCGAATCATCGAGTTCAGCCCAAATAGATGCAGGGTTTAGATCGGCAGAGTCACGATCAAGATTTAAATCGAGTGGTAAGCTCGGAGTTCTTCCTCGGTGATATGAAAGATGTCGAGTATGAGTCTTTGGATTGAGAAGTGGCTCGCATTCTCCGATCTGCAATTCCTCATCCTGGCCGTCCAGCAACCCAGGTGATGTTGGAGAGTGCTCTTCCACGATTGCCATACCCGGCCCAAGTCCGGTCTGCGTGGAACCCACAGTGGTGACAGCGGCGTGGGTATCAATATCCTCAAGTCTCCACGACAGACACAAGACACCACCCAGGAGGACCATTGTTCCTAGAGCGATGAGACCGGCGTGGAAGCCCGCTAGTTGAGACACTTGCCGGAAGTAGATCAGGCCATCCAGGATGGCAATGATGTTGTAGATGCAGAACACAAACGGATATAGTACACTGGTACTACACAGCTTTAGCCCACGATGGAGATAGAACAGCTGTGTGAGTGCCAGGGAGATCATCCCTAGTAGGATAACCCATGATTGCCAACGGTTGAACTGGTTCACACGGTCTACTACTGTGCGCACGAGAAGCTCCACTGCTGATTTGGCCAACAAAAGAGAGTGAGCTGACAGTATACCGCTGACAAATCCATAACTCATGCCGCGGATCAACTTCATTCGGCTTTGCAGTCGTAGCATACGTGGTGAAAAATGCCCGGAGGCCGAGGGTTTGGCGCGCGAGGATGGCACGAAGTGTTCCAGCATTTTGATACCTATAAGTACCACAACAACCAGCAGGGTGGTGGCACCCATCCACAGAAGGAATGACCGTCGCTGGAGGAGTTCAAGAAGCTGATCCAAGGTATGTGCGGGTTCCCCGATGGCGCCGAAGGTCGCAATCAACAACGCGCCGATGCAGACGAGAACGGTGCCTGCGAGAGAATATCGAGTAAAAGGTTCACCGAGGATGAGAGTTGCAAATATAGTATTGAACACTAGTCCAGACTATTCGGCATTACCATCAGCAACTCATCTCCGCCATGCATGGAGGGGGAACTACTGACCGCTTGGAGCGTCGAGAGAACTGGTAGTGGAAGTGTGGTAATTTGGATAGTACTTCCAACAATATTGGAAATCACAAACATTCCCATCCCCACTTGCCATCGTCGGCGCTTGTAGGGAGGTCTGCGCACATCGTAGGGGTGTTTCTCGTCCTCGAGCAAATGCGACTTGCGCTGGAGCGTGAGCCCGATAGCCTGGAGGCTAGTTGAGATCAGCCCAACGATTACACCAACCTGATTTCTGCATTAGCTTTTGATCTTGTCTCGCAGTATATCCTGATTTCTGTGGGCTTACCGCAACACTTCCCTCCGGCGACAAGTCACCTAAATTGCCCATCTTGTGTATCGTGCATTGGTCGGGTCGAGAGATAGTTAGGAGAAGCGCACCAAGTAGAAGAAACTACCGGAGTAAAGAAGCCATAACTCTGATAAAACTATAGGGAATAACAGGATCACGCTGAAATGGTAAGTTGTCGAGGGGGAGTGCGGAGGACTTGGATGCGGAGCGCCAAGGCGACGCAATCCGAGCTTAGTTGGACACAACATCCTTTCCCTCTTCCCCACGTCATTCCACTCCCAACAAGCTATACAGCAGTGAACCGCCAAAATGTCACAAACCCATGCTCTTTCAGATGATCAGGTATGTCCACTGCTTACTCTAGATCTCGGGAAGCTCGAGTTGGACTGATGGCCACCGAATCCAGGTCGCGGGCGAGCTCCGCAAGATGACCGCCTTCATCAAGCAAGAAGCGCTTGAGAAGGCCCGAGAGATCCAGTTGAAGGCCGACGAAGAATTTGCGATCGAAAAGTCCAAGCTGGTGCGCCAGGAAACCGCGGCCATCGATACCCTCTACGAGAAGAAGTTCAAGCAGGCCTCCATGTCCCAGCAGATCACCCGGTCCACACTCGCCAACAAGATACGACTCCGCGTGCTCGGTGGCCGTCAGGAGCTGCTCGATGAGCTGTTCCAGATCGCCCGTGAGAAGGTATCCAAGGTGGCTGCCGATGACGAGAAGAAGTACCAGGCCATGCTCAAGGGGCTGGTCCTCGAGGGCCTGTATTATCTGAACGAGGATAACGTTGCCATTCGCTCGCGGAAGAAGGACTTCGATATTACCAAGAAGGCCATTGAGGAGGCGACCAAGGAGTACAAGGACAATGTTGGCTCGGAGGTGACCGTGACCTTGGATGAGTCGGAGCCATTGCCAGAGGGATCGTGAGTTTCTTCGCTTCCCCTCCCAATATACGCCAAGGAGACTAACTGGTTATAGCGCTGGTGGTGTGTTTATTGTCGGCGGGCAAGGCAAGATTGAGATCAACAACACTTTTGAGGAGCGTCTGCGGCTGCTGGAAATTGATGCTCTCCCTGCAGTCCGAGAGACACTCTTCGGCAAGAACCAGAACCGGAAATTCTACGACTAAGTGCGAATTACTTGTTCTATCTTGGGTTTCACGTTTGCGACTGCTGTATTTCCTGTGGTATAGTTCGGGTTATCTTTGCCTCTCTTGGCCATCTTCATAGACAGAGGGGGTTTCTTTGCACAGTTCAAGTCTGATCTGGAATATGATCGAACTCTTTTAGCGATCGTTTTCATTTCATGTTCTTAATTCTCGACTACACTGGTATTCTGTAAAAAAAAAACGCTCGGGAATAAGAATGTCGCTCTCGAGGGCATGTTCATAAGGGTCGTAAGTCATAGGGTGGCGGTAGAACGAAAAACTGGGTATTTTAACATCCCAACCCATTCGTACAATGTTTCTGTTTCTTCAGGTAAATGCAGATTTTGGGACTCAAACTGCTAATGTGATCAGGATACCTGATCATGCGCGCGGATGGGAATCTCTGTGTCACCATTATCCGCATCGCCTGGCGCCGCAGATTGATTCGTTTCTTGCCCGGTCTCTTGAGTTTGCTTTCTAGCAGCAATCGCAGCAAAGTTGCTGAAATGGCTCCGAATGTTACCATCCCTCTCCTTTACATGTGACTCGAAAATGGTAGTTTTCGGAGGTGGCTTGGACCGAACGGAATAGACAATTCGGTAATGCAAGGCCTCGAGTTCACTCTTTGCCACCGTCCGTGTCACATGTGCGGCCCCGGAATCCTGAATAGAGCAGAATATCATCTTGATCTGAGCTGCCAGCCTGTCGATGGCAGCGTCGTAGTCTTTCTCAGTTCGAGTACTGCTGAAATTTAATTCCAACGCAGATGAATCAATCACGACGTTGAGAAGAGCAGTGAGTGAAGTTAATTCCCTCCAGTCGTAGTCAGCTGTACCTTTGAATCGCTTGACTTGGAAACGCTTATCGCGGAGAAGTAACATCGTGATACGCTTGATATCAAGCAACTTTTCAGGGGCTTCAACAAGAGGACTAGGACTCTGTAGTAGAAACGCAACGGCTAGGCGACATCGTATCAGTGCAAACCATGGAGATGTGGGCAAGATATGATGCACAATTTGACTCTGGATGCAAACATTATCTATTGTAGCGTAGAAAGTGGCGCAGACTCGTTGCAACTAGTATCGTTAGCTTCGAACGTTGTACAACATGTAGGAAAATACTAACCGAATCTTTAGCACTGTTTTCATGGAAATTTTCAGGATCCAACACAGCGTTGATGGTCCACTGAAGCTCTGAAGATACCATAGCATCCGCTGTTAATGAAACATCAAGAGTAAGACGTAGTAGTAGGAGCACCACCTGCTCTTGGGTGTCTTCTGCGAATCTACAAATTTGTAAGCCTCATGTTGTCAGGGTTAGGGGGGTGGTAACTTACAAGCCAGCAGTTTCTCTAAGCAATCTCAGGACTGAAACAAATGTAACATGGTCCTTCAACGCAGAATCCGGAGTGATATCTGCCAGCGTTTATTAGAAAGACATAGAGCCAGAGCAAGACAGTCAAATCATACATTGAGAAAGGACTGGAATAATTTTTTTGGAAGGATCCAAAGCCTGGCTCCGAGCACCTAATCGTGAAAAAAGCTCATTGATATCGGCTGGACGGATGAGCAACTTTAGACGCTCCACATCCAGATTCTCAAAGATTCAGTTAGTAAATACTAGTGGGAGTTTGATATAGGAGCATTTACAAACCTTGATAATTCGGTAATAAGCGTTGCTCAACTCCTCTCGACGTTCATAGGGTACTAGGAAGCATGTTAGCTTCGTGTAAATGAACAACGGATGTTATAAGACGAACTGGAATGAAACATCCACAAAACGAATTCGTCCGGCAAAAGTCCTTTGGACAAAGCCATCTGAATAAATTCGCCTGACATGAACTGGCGCTCGCGAGTGTCGGACTCTGCGAAATAGGTCAGCACGTGGAAAGAAAACAAGGGCTCATATAAAGCTCACCCCTTAATATATCCATACTCGTCCCAGGTGCGAACAGATCCTGTGGGAATTGGGGGGCCGGCGCCAATGTTTGTGTACAATCGAAAAATGGCCAGGCGCGGCCGTGATCAAGAGCATCAGTTCGTCTAATAGCACCTATTAGACGTTGACCTCCAGCACCGTCTTCATTCTGGCCAAGAGCTGAGATCAACATGGATTCATTCAGAGCAGTGCCGGACGTGTCGTTTCCGAGCTCTTTGCCGTTCGGTTGCTTCTGTACAAAATTGGCTCTCGCCCGAGCGACACTGGCTTCGACCTCGTTATCATCCACTGCATCATGAACGAGAGAGTCGATGTTATTTCTGTATTTCTTTGGCGATGATATTTTCGTAGTGAATTTGGCCGGCGTTAACTCGTCCTTCTTAGACTTTGGAGCGAAAAGATTTTTTGGGTCCTCCAACGAACATATTGAGTCTGTGTCTTCTCCATCAGAACTGATTACTACCTCTCTGCCATCTTTGATGATGCGCTGAGATCCGTTGAGACTCTCGTTCAGAGATGAGACCCCGGTGGCCGACTCGATGCTCTGGAAACTTTGATGCAATGTAGGGGTTTGAAGGAGAGTATCCTGAGTTGACAGATACAGCGCCGCGTTTAAGTGGGCTTCAGCGTCTTGTTCAGATTCTGGTAATATCTGATCGAATACAAAGGAAGAGGGGGGTTCGGTGAGGGGTGAGGATTCGGTTGCGAGTTCTGCGCTTTCATTCTTCTCGGGTGTGCTGTTTGAGTTGACACTAGTGAATGCAGGCCTATTAAACCACAAGTCCTTTATCGTCCGCATGATGGGGTATGTCGAGGATTCTCAAAAAGAGAGAGGCATATCGCGTCGTTGAACGCGCCGGCTCGGCGCGATGTCACATGAGCACTGCTGACTCAGCTGGGTTTTCTTTGTTTGGGAGGTTGCCCAGGTGGAACCTGGACGGAGCAATAACCTTCCAAGCTCGGGGCGCTAACAGCCCAATCAACGTTCTTTGAGACCAGTGCAACTTACGTTGAGGCCAAATTGAGAGCATTTAACTCACTTGTGTACTCTGTACGGTGTGTATTGAGAGTACATACCTTGTGCTACCTCAAACATACTTAGCTATGTTGTATATTGTACAAAGCATGTTAGATGTTAAATTGTAAATTGTAGATCTGACAGCCACATTCCTAGTGGCGTCGATCTGCGGCTGATCTGGTCTACTATTTATTACTATTGCTACCGGGTACTCCATCCATCGATGGATACTAATTGTCGAAGTACAACATACGGAGTACAGCCCATTTGAACATCAATATTGCAATGGAAATGGCCGATTCTTTGTGGTATTTTCACGTGTCAGTCTAGCACTATGGGTAATAAAACTCCAATTAAGTTCAGTCAAAGCGATGGTACGCTACACATCGGGCCCACTAGTATAGTTCGTGGTCAGGGCTGACGACACCTACCATTGTATGTATTATATCATCAGCACACTATTCGAGCGTTGCACTGGATAAGTAACTACAGCTTCTTTTGCTTTAGACCCTTGCCTCAAGATCTGTACCTTAAGGTTTTAAAGTATCACACCCGTGAGACGTGGGTATTTTGGGTATTTTCTAGGGCTCCGTAGAAAGGGGGGAGGGACTACGAGTCCCGGGCAACCCGTGAACCCTGCCCCGTACGAGGACAGTGATCATCGGGGCTATTCAGGAGTATTCTCCTGAAGCCAAGGATTTTCTTTTTCTGCCAAGAAACAAGGAGCCGGGACGGATACTGTTGTAACATAAAAAAATAATACATGCGACATAAAAAACCGGTCCAATAATATTTTTGATTTATGTACATATGAAGCCCTGGGGAATTTAGCAGATACTACTCCGTACTCCGTACCGGTACTCCGTCATCCGTACCCATAAGATACCTATGAGAGAGAAAAAAAAAATAAATAAGAAAGCTGACTCAGGTGGACCGGGAAGCTCGTGCCGTGTCGGTTGTTTCAGGATCGATACTCCGACCCCGAAATTCTGGGTCTCTGATATCATTAGGGGAGGCGTTGGAAAAAGAACATCCGTTGTGCTCACAAATATTGTCCAAATTTTCTAGTATGACTATATATATTTATCATAAGAGTGCTACCGAGTAAAATTTGTCTTTAGTAAGAATATGTTTACTTGGATATAGAAAACTTCCAATGGTAGAAAAGGCCAGCTCAGCGGTTAAATTAATAGTTCATAGTGGGGGCAAAGAAACAACAGCTGTGGGCCAATAACCGTTACTCCAGAGTCTGCTACAACATACAAAGTACGGAGTACGGATCAATCGGACACCGAGGATTTTCTTAGTGAAGAACTGGGGAGCATCCATATTCCGTAGGTAGCTACGGTAGGTAATACCCCGTTAAGCCTAGTTGTAAGCGATCATAATGCTGACGGTGGCAGTGCCCCTATGCGCACTAGTGAAAGGAGGCCGAAATAAACAAGAACTTCTTTTCCTACCAGTATCTCCACAACATAAGCCATCAAGATTATCAATCCTATGTTGTATTATCAATATATATTCCGAACGTCCCAGAGTTCAAGTGCCGAGTACTCCGTAGCCCGGTTGCCACTGTCAGAAATTTATGTTGTCGAAGTTTAGAAGGGGTAGGCCGGAACGGGGCTGGACGCTATAATTACCGGACTTTACATGTATTGTCCGTTGAGTCCGAGATTGTATACATGGCTAGCCAAAGCCCATCAGCCCTAGGTGATATATGGCCTGCTGGAAACGACACGAATTAAGATGCCTAAAGATGCCTAGAAAAGGAGAAAGAGGTAGTGTAAAACACGATTAAAACATAATATACCAATCTAATAGTTGACGCGTGTAAAAGTTCCCTGCCAAGTCCACTTAGAATGACAAAGCAAAGGTATCTTCGACCCGGCCCCATCGGTAAGCATCCACGGGCGGGTGGTAATCATATTACATACTCTGGTACTGAGATCCATACGAGAGGGTAAGCTCAGGTGGCTACTCCATCTCTCTCTCTCACCCCTCGAAGCACAACATAACCACTTTGGTGCTTCCTCTCTTTCTTTCTTTTTTTCACTTCAGTATTTTGAATGGCCCCGTGTGGGTGCGCCCTATAACCTCTCGGTTTTCGCATTACAATAATATCCCATCACGATCGGCTGCGGAAACCCTGTTTTGAATAGTTTTGGACGATTCCTCGAGGCTCATCGACAAGACCATCTTCAACACGCTCACCTAGACCCCTTAATTTGCTCAAGACTTACGTCGCTCATGAAATTGTGTTTCCCTCGCCCTCAACCCCTGTGAACGCACCCAGGCCGGCCATCGTTCTCTGCACCTAGCGCTGTCGGATTCCGGACATCGAAACCGGATGCTTGTCAGCTATCAATAATCAAAGTTTCTCTCAAGTTTTATGCCCTTTTTGGGCGCATAAATAGCCTAGATGGCTTCCGTGCGCTTCCCTGGCGACAATGGGGAGGACAACAACGAGCAAGGTGGTGATATCGGGGAGGTCAGCAGCAATGTCTCCAAACCAACGCAACGACAAAGATGGGCTACCACGCGAGCTCCCGGAGCTGGTGGCATCAAGAAACGTGTTTCTATCATTGATCGCTTCCATAAGCGTGCAGATATGAGAGATGAAAAGCGAAAATCGACCAATACAAGCACCTCAGCCAATAGTGGACCCGAGACCCCGCAAGAAGGACCAAATCGGAGAATCTACTTCAGCATTCCCATCCCCGAATCCGAACGCGACGAGGACGGTCATTTGCGCATCACATATCCCAGAAACAAAATCCGCACTGCCAAGTATACAGCGCTCACCTTTGTTCCCTACAACATCTGGCTACAGTTTCACAATATTGCGAACATCTACTTCTTGTTCGTCATCATTCTTAACGTACGCAGTGACATATTTGTTTCCCTGGCTTCAATCTCAATTAGCATTGGCTGATAATATTCTAGTTCTTCCCAATTTTCGGTGCCAACAACCCTGGTCTGAACGCCGTTCCTCTCATTGTCATTATCGTTGTGACCGCTATCAAAGATGCCATTGAGGATTGGGGGCGCACAGTGTCTGACAATCAAGTAAACAATTCTCCAGTTTACAGACTGGTCGAATGGAACAATGTCAATTCGACAGAAGAAAACATTGATTTATGGCGGCGTATCAAGAAGGCTTCTACTAGGGGCTTGATTGCCTCGTATAAGTGGCTGACTTCTCAATTTAAAAAGAAGGAGCAAGGCGGAGATGATGAAGGGCAAAGACGCGGCTCATTCATGAGCACAGCAGATCCCCGAGCATCGATTTATACGCAGCGCAACTCCATAGTCCCCGAAGATACTGTTATCCCTATGACCGACGTCCCATCGCCTCAGCCCGAAGCTCGCGAAGATTGGCCGATGATGAATAACCCTGACAACAAGTATCTGTCTCCGACCAGCGCAAATCGACAGAGCGTTGTGGAGCCTACGCCGGACAAGAAACATGGAACCGTCCTGGACATGTCCAAGCAGACGCCCGGGAAGGCTCGATTCAAGCGAGAGCAGTGGAAAAGTCTGCAGGTTGGGGACTTTGTCCGGTTGTACAACGAAGATCCGATTCCAGCCGATATCGTGATTCTGTCCACTTCTGACCCAGATGGCGCCTGTTATATCGAAACAAAAGGCCTGGATGGAGAGACCAACTTGAAGGTCCGCCAAGCCCTCCACTGTGGCCGTCAAGTTAAACACGCCAGAGACTGTGAAAAGGCTGAATTTGTGATCGAAAGTGAGGCCCCGCATGCCAATCTGTACACTTACAATGGTGCCGTGCGTTGGGACCAGCGCGACCCAAGTTTCCCTGAGGCTCCCCGGAAGGAGATGGTTGAGCCTATCTCTATCAACAATATCTTGCTCCGTGGTTGCACTTTGAAGAGTACCGAATGGGTTCTGGGTGTTGTCCTCTTCACCGGCGGAGAGAGCAAGATCATGCTCAATTCCGGTGCAACTCCAGCCAAACGACCTCGTATGGCAAAGGCTCTCAACTGGAACGTCATCTACAACTTTTTCATCCTATTCCTCATGTGCCTTGTCGCAGGTATTGTGAATGGAATCGCATGGGCCGCGCCAAACAAATCTCTGGACTACTTCGATTTCGGGTCCTATGGAGGTACACCACCTGTAACTGGTATCGTCACTTTCTGGACCGCTGTCATCCTGTTCCAGAACTTGGTTCCCATTTCGCTCTACATCTCTCTCGAAATCGTTCGGACCATCCAAGCGGTTTTCATCCACAGCGATCTTTACATGTACTACGAGAGACTAGGGCTCTATTGTGTCCCCAAGTCTTGGAACATTTCAGACGACGTCGGTCAAGTCGAGTACATCTTTTCCGACAAAACTGGTACATTGACTCAAAATGTGATGGAGTTCAAGAAATGTACAGTTAACGGTGTGGCATATGGAGAAGCCTATACAGAAGCTCAGATCGGCATGCGGCGTCGCGAGGGAGCGGATGCCGATGCAGAGGCCGCAGTGGCTCGGCAACAAATTGCTGCTGATGCGGTACAAATGCTGGGTCTGTTGCGTGGCATCCATGACAACCCTTATTTGCACGACGATCAGCTGACGTTCATTGCGCCGAAATTTGTGGCTGACTTGGGAGGAAAATCCGGAGCCCGGCAGAAACACTGTACAGAGGACTTTATGCTGGCTCTTGCCTTGTGTCATACCGTTATTACCGAGCATACCCCTGGTGATCCCCCTCAAATTGAGTTCAAGGCTCAGTCCCCCGACGAGGCAGCGCTGGTCAGCACCGCTCGAGATTGTGGATTCACTGTGCTGGGCCGAGCTGGTGACGACCTTCTTCTGAATATCATGGGCGAGGAACGCACATATACGGTTTTGAACACCCTTGAATTCAATTCGTCCAGAAAGCGAATGAGTGCAATCATCCGAATGCCCGATGGTACTATTCGCCTGTTCTGCAAGGGTGCGGACAGTATCATTTACTCCCGTCTAGCCCGTGGCAAGCAACAGGAGCTTCGTCGACAAACCGCAGAGCACTTGGAGGAGTTCGCCAGGGAAGGACTTCGGACCTTGTGTGTTGCCGACCGACTGCTTAGTGAGGATGAATACAACACATGGGCTAGGGAGCATGATATTGCTGCCGCTGCGATCACAGACCGCGAGGAGAAACTAGAAAAGGTTTCTAGCGAGATCGAACAGGAGCTCATGCTTATTGGCGGAACTGCAATTGAGGACAGACTTCAGGATGGCGTGCCCGACACAATCCAGCTTCTTGCGGACGCTGGTATCAAACTATGGGTTCTCACCGGTGACAAGGTTGAGACCGCTATCAACATTGGCTTTTCTTGCAATCTCCTCAATAACACCATGGAGCTGATTGTGCTGAACATTGCCGAGACTGAATACCAGCAGGCCTCTGACGAACTCGACAAGCATTTGCAAACTTTTGGGTTGACCGGATCTGACGAGGAACTTCTTGCTGCCCGTGCTGACCATACACCGCCTGACCCTACGCATGCCGTGGTCGTCGATGGTGAAACCCTCAAGCTCATGCTGTCCGACGACTTGAAGCAAAAATTCCTTCTGCTGTGCAAGCAGTGCAAGGCCGTTCTTTGCTGCCGTGTCAGTCCCGCACAGAAGGCTGCTGTCGTGAACATGGTTAAGAACGGACTGAACATCATGGCTCTTTCTATTGGTGATGGTGCCAACGATGTGGCCATGATTCAAGAGGCCGACGTCGGTGTCGGTATTGCTGGCGAAGAAGGTAGACAAGCTGTCATGTCTTCTGATTATGCCATTGGCCAGTTCCGGTACCTCCAGCGTCTTCTTTTGGTGCATGGGAGATGGTCTTACCGTCGCCTCGGAGAATGTACGGCCAACTTCTTTTACAAGGTATGTGGCGTTGGTACTGAATATCATCTTGTATTGTCACTGACTCCTCCCAGAATCTTGTGTGGACGTTCGCTCTGTTCTGGTACTGTATCTACAACGACTTTGATTGCTCCTATCTCTTCGACTACACCTACATCGTGTTGGTCAACCTCGCTTTCACTTCATTGCCCGTGATCTTCATGGGTATCTTTGATCAGGACGTGGACGATAAGGTCTCTCTTGCCGTGCCTCAGTTGTACATGAGAGGTATTGAGCGCAAGGAATGGTCACAACTTAAGTTCTGGTACTTGAAATCTTTGCCCCAAATCCTCAAGTGTGTCAAAATATACTGACTTCGACAGGATGTACATGGCCGATGGCATGTACCAGTCAATCATCTGTTTCTTCATGCCTTACCTCCTATTCGCGCCGGCAAACTTCGTCAACGAAAGTGGACGGAATGTCAACGACCGAGCCCGTATCGGAATTCTTGTCGCATCCTGCGCCGTGATTGCCAGCAATCTCTACATTATGATGAATACTTACCGGTGGGATTGGTTCACTTCTTTGATCAATGCCATCAGTTGTCTTCTCATCTTCTTGTGGACCGGCATTTACACCTCTTTCACTTCCTCTGGTCAATTCTACCATTCCGCTGCTGAAATTTATGGATCATTGAGTTACTGGGTCGTCCTCTTGATGACTGTCGTGATTTGCTTGCTTCCGCGTTTCACATACAACTCCATTCAGAAGGTGTTCTTCCCGCTTGATGTCGATATCATCCGCGAGCAAGTGACCCTTGGCAAATTCAAGTATTTGGATGCCATAGAAGATCCCCCGCTGCCCCCAAAAGAGGGCAGCCCGAAGCCCGCGGCTCCCAGCGATGAATCGACCACCTCCTCGGAAATAGTGAAGCCAGTGCAGCCTACCATCAAGCAGGACACTGCCATTCTTGATGAGGAGCGGCCCTTTTATGCTCCATCTGTGGCCCCAACTTCAAACACCCACAACCCCCGCAGTCAAAATGGCAGTAACGGTACCAACTACACCGCCAGTCTTGACCAGTATCCACGACCACAGTCCGTGGACTATGTTCGCAGATCTCACGACCGGACCCGGCATTCGTTTGACCGGAGTCGACCGAGCTTCGAGCAAAGCAACGACTTCACCTCCGCTGCTATGCTTTCTCGGGTGGAATCGTCGCAAACACCACACCAGAAACATGAAGACCCGTTCCGGACTCCTGACGATCCTCCTGTACATAATGTGATATAGAGGAGCGCATCTTGTGTTGCACTGAGCCTGATAACCCGTCACTGATGAATTTAACCCCGTCGGACAGTCTGGTTTGTTTCCTTGTGATTTCTCCTCGCCATTCCTATTTTGACGAGCAATATGCTGTGGTGTTTTTATTTTTGAGAGCCTTTTATATTCCCTGATAGAAAGCAGGCGTTCTGGTTTACTCCTTTACTCGGTCGGATGCTTAGCGCGATCTTCGTTTTACCCCCTTCACTCTTACCCTTTCCCCGTTACCCACTGCCTCCAATGTTTTCCTTTTATTGTTCTGATGCATGCTCTACACTGGCCTATGTTTTCCTTGTACAAAAGCGTTTCTGTCCCTGCAAAGTGCATGACACCCGCGTTTGAAGGTTTCCTGTTGTCTGTTTCCCATCTGGATGTTATATCTTGTCGGATGATCTCTTTGCTTTTGTTTCTTGTTCATGCCTTTTGTTTGTTTCCATTATCAAAAAGGACAAGCCGGCATAGGGGTCGCATTCATGTACTCTATTCAATGCCCTCAGCGCGGAAATTACTTAATGTGGCCATTTAGGATTCCTACTGCACAGTTCTGAATTTTTCAAGTGTAGTTGCTCAAGAAGATCTGCCCTACGTTGCAGCTTTAAATAATATCAAATCAATATCACAAGGTTCCAAATCGTTTCCCATTTGGGTAAAATAGAGCGCGTCTACGCGTTGAGAGCAGCTTCACCGCCTAGATAATCTGCCATGGCACTTCGGCATCCCGCGTTTGCTCCGGGGATTTTTGTCCGCCGTCTTCTACTCCTCGTTTGCTTTGGTTAAACATAAAGTTTCATTCTTTGAGGTAGAAGGTGGTTTGAATCTTGTTGGCCATCCATCATCTCTTCTATCACTTCTTTCATCACTGAAGCATCAGCATATCGTGGTCAAATACAGCACTCGGTTGCGAGACTCGCTACTATCAACATTACTTTGTCCTTCGCTTGAGCCTCCTGTCCCATCATTTGATTTTCTCACCAGCAGTTGAGTCAAAGCTCGTGGAATCACTTTGAGATCAGTGTTATCTCTCGGCAAAACGATGTTCTAGCTGCTTTGTCCATGGGATGAAGGAAATGCGCGCACTCTGTCATTCCCAAACAACTAGCTCCACAATTCGAGACTACTGTCGCCATGGAGTTTCTGGCTGCAATCAGGTAGGCCTCAGAAATTACTTTGAGGCGCATGAGCTGGAACTAACTAGATTGTGTGTCGTACAGAGAACTCAAAGCCCTCCCGGAGGCCACCCACCTCTTCTGCCCTCGGAAAGACGACGACGACCATGGACGCTATGAAGATTTAGAGCAAGTGGATGAAGGGGGGAAAACCATCAAGGATATTGTGGCCGAAGCAACGGCTCGAAGAGAGAGTTTTCTCTCATCCATGCGCATCCTGGCATACCATAAGGATGGCGTAGAGGACGACCAGAACTGGATCCTGGCAAAACTAGACGAGTCGCTGGAGAAATGTGATTTATGCATCAAGCATTATTACATTGGCAAGATTTGGCTCATGGACCTGCTAAAGGAGGAGAACTATCATGAAGATGATATTGAGGCATTCGCCCAGAGAATCGACGAGTGGGACATTCGGCGAATCACTCGCAACTTGACGACCGCCACAACACAGTTGAAGCAGATCCCACCGGAGAAAATTGGCTTGGATGTCTTGGACAGGGCTGCGTTGCTGTCAATATTCGAGACACTGAGCTGTGAAGCCATGCTGCGCAACGAAAGCCTCCTGCAGGAATATTTTGATGAGCCATTCAAGCTCATTCAAACCAAACGAAGCTTGAAAGTTTCAGATTATATTCCTGCAGTTTCTCGCTTTCTTTTTGATTCTAATCAATTCCGAAGCTTCTGGGCTATTCAGTCATGGTCACGATATGCGCGGCCTCCCACTACCCAAGAATTTGAATGGGCGGTACGCGATGGCCTGTTGATGGCCCTACGAGCTGCATCGCAACAACCACCGCAATTTGCAGTCATTCAGAGGTTGTGGCGAGGCATGCCGCTTGTTGTCCGAAGGCTGGGCAAAGAGCAGATTACACATCAACTTCGAGGGTTGGAAATAGACCCTTGCCGTCTCTCCGTGGATCATCTCTCTATACCTGCGCCGGGCTTGCGATTCCTTCTCAATACCATCCAATTATTCCTTGAAAAAGCCCCAGTTGATTTTTGGGATGCCATGCAAACCATCTCTCCCCAAGCAATCATGGAGCAAACATTCTACAACACACAGTTTAACACATTTCTCCTGGAAACCTCTGAGGGTGAGCCTTTTGAGAGGTCCGCATTGAAAGATATGCTCTCCTGGATTAATCCCTTCCTCGGCTCACTGAAGGGTGCCCACCAGCCGTCTGCCTGTCGGTTCTTGACATTGCAGTTACTTGGCCGCCTTCAAGATACCCAATATCCTAATTTGTCACGGTATCACTGCTTTGATATCGGTTTGGCCAGCCTCCTTCAAACACTACGCCGCTTCACGGAAAATGAGTCTTCTCGGGGTACAGTTACTCGGATTGTGTTGGCAGAGACGATGGGAGTGGTTGGCGATACAATTAGCGTAATCATCAACCCTCCGACTTTTGATGTTGAGCGAAGTCGGCAGGAGAATATTCGCACGCAGTGCATGGAAGTTGTACGCAACACCTTGGCATTAGAGTGTCAATCATTGAAGACCGATTATGAGGCACTTCTAAAGCACGGTACCCTCGCACATGGAGTATCTACCTACTCGGCGCCCATATGGGATGCTGTCATTAAGCACCTCCACCGGGATAACCTCCCTCTGTCAAGTTCGGCCCTCCTAGGAATCTTGCCCCTGGTTGGGTTGGAGATGTTTCCCACGAAGGGAGAAGGGAACAAGGAGAAAACCCACTTCAACATGATATATGGCCATCTCACCAACCTCTCAAGTCGAATCATCGGTCGTCTTGCAGACTTTCCACCCGAGCACCTTGAAACGTTGTTCCGAAGTCAGGATACTAGTAGCGCTGTGATTTCAGCTTTGTTTGCCGCCGACTATGACACATATACAGCTGCGGTTGACCTGATCAAGGCCGTCAGCGGCCAGTCAGCTCGGCGAGATGCCATTTCTCACCTCCTCCAATCTTCATTCACGACTACGATCTACGGCCTCAGTTGGTCATTTCGTCGGATCTCAACCATGAAGACTTTTGCGCCCGCCCCAAGAATGCTACACACTGGTACAGACATTGTAGAGATATTATGTGACAGTCAAACCGGTATGCTACGAACTCGTAATCTCGCTGATCGCCGGGAGGTCATGTCGCTACAGAAGCTCTGGGAGTATCTGTGGCTGGCATTGACTACGATCTTTGATGAGACCGAGGCATGGCACCTTCGGGGTAATGATAAGACTGTCATGCTTGAATTTTGCCGTGACACCATCCAGTTCGCCGACCTTCTCTTTGATCAGTATGGTGTGTTCTTGGGGGCTGTAGGGAATGCGGATCCGGGGCAGACCTCTGCATCCGAGAATTTCCTCAAGTCACCAACTGCTACAATGAGTGCCATGGTAAAATGGCTTAGGTTGAAAGATGAGTTCCTGGCAACTACTCTCGTAGGGTTGGTGGCAAAGCTTCTGCGCAGGTTGGGTGGGATGAATGTGACCACTGTGAGGCCAGATGCATTGAGCTTTATTGAGGGGGTTGCTGTCAATGGCACAATCAAAACAATCCTCAATCAACGTGAAAAGGCAGAATTAGTCCGCTCATTGGAGGCGTATTACAAGAAACCTGTCGTCACTGCCTCAACTGCTTCTCTTAAGAAACAGTCTTCGATCACCGCTTTTGCCAAACCCTCTGATACCTCAAGCCCCTCCTCTCGCATTACCAGTGACGATGACTTTGATGATGATATCTTGAACGACCAAACTCTTCTTGAACTGTCTTCTTCTGTCGAATTCAACAAAGCTCGCCTCGCAACCCAAGCCAAACGAGAAGCTGAAAAAGCCGCCAAAATGCGATCCTCGACAGCTATCAAGAATCGTCCGGAGATTTTCCGTCCGAGCATGTTCCCCAAGTCAGTTCCTCCTGTACGCGCCCACGATGACACCACCCACGTTCTATCTTTCCGCGAGAAGCGCGAACGGGAAAGGGAGGCCAAGAAGAAGCGTGATCAGATTGAGCTCGCCAGACTCAAGAAGAACACGTCCGCATATGGCGTTGGGGAGCAAACAGCTGAACAAGGCTCTGGCCTGAAAGGTATTGGTATCAAGGGTAAAGATCATACAACCCCCGCAGATAGCATGATGGTCTCCTCTGGTGACGAGTCTAATTCTGAGAGCGAAGATGAATTAGACAAGGAACTCTTTGGTGCCAGACCGAAGAAACCCGACGCTGTCGCGGCCTACGAATTGAGCAAGAAACAATCCCTTCAACAACAACCCGTCAAAAAGGTCAAGCGCCAGCGGTCTGTCAGGGACATGCGGGCTCGCCTGGCTCCAGATCTGGGTTCTCTTCACCACTCAATCCTCTCCTGGGACTTTTTCGCAACCGGCGATCTTCCTCCTACATCGGACCGCACTGATTATTCCCTGGTCTCAAACACGTTCCGCACCCCCGATGACTATCAGAGTACATTCGAACCTTTGTTGATTCTCGAGGCGTGGCAAGGTTTCCAGCAGGCGAAGGATGAAGGTTCTTTCCGACCATTCGAAGTCAAAGTCATGACCCGATTGGCTGTCGACTCGTGGATCGAATTTAGCACCCAGCCGCTTGGTCTCCTTCCCAAGGATTTCAGCATGGGTGAAGGTGACTTGGTCTTGTTCTCCAACTCGCCCAACCTCACTACCGACCCAAGTGTGCCCCATGTTCTCGCGCGTGTCTGTGGTGTCAATCGGAAGAACAAAAAGATGGAGGTCACATATCGAGTCAATCCTGGGAGTAACAAGTTCCTGTCTTCTTTTGGGCCAGGAACCGAGGCCTGGGGCGCCAAGATCACCTCTTTGACCCCGGTGGAGCGCGAATACGGTGCCCTGATGGCATTGCAGTACTATGATCTTTGTGAAGAGATTGTCTTGGCTAAGCCTTCGCCTCTTCTCACTTATTCGGACACAAGACTTCAGCCCATCATGGATAATTACTCCATCAATCGCGCTCAGGCAAGAGCCATCAAGTCGGCCGTCGACAACGACGCATTTACTCTCATCCAAGGTCCTCCTGGTTCAGGAAAGACCAAGACCATCATCGCACTTGTCGGAAGTCTCCTAAGCGACGTGCTTGGGAAACAGTTGATCAAAGTTAATGGTGCCCCTGCTGCGAGAAATGCTCTTTCAAAGAAACTCCTTTTGTGTGCGCCTAGTAATGCCGCCGTCGACGAGTTAGTCATGAGATTGAAGGAAGGTGTGAGGACGACTCATGGCCGGCAAGAAAAGGTCTCTGTCCTTCGTCTAGGAAGAAGCGACGCGATCAACACCAAAGTGTTGGACGTTACACTCGATGAGATGGTCAATGCCCGTCTGAACCAGGATCCCAGCAAAGGAAATGGCGTCGACTTGCAGAAGCTCTACGAAGAGCATAAGACCACTGATACTTCATTCAAAGAGCTTCGTGGGCAACTTGATGAGGCACGAGCAAAGGGACTACCTCCTCCGGAAGAGCTGGAGCGCGAGTTTGACTTGATGAAAAAGAAACGATCTCAACTGAGTGCATCCATTGATAAGGCTCGTGATCAGAACCACACGCTGGCCCGTAATGCTGATATGCATAAACGGCGGATCCAAGAACAAATTATCAACGAATCTCATGTCATTTGCACTACGCTCAGTGGTTCTGGACATGAAATTTTCCAGGGTATGAATGTCGAGTTTGAGACTGTCATTATTGATGAGGCAGCACAGTGTATTGAACTCAGTGCTCTTATCCCACTGAAGTACGGCTGCTCGAAGTGTGTTCTTGTCGGTGATCCCAAACAGTTGCCTCCAACTGTCCTGTCAAAAATGGCCTCCAAGTTCCAGTATGAACAAAGTTTGTTCGTCCGCATGCAGAAGAATCACCCTCAAGACGTACACTTGCTGGATATCCAATACCGTATGCATCCAGCCATCAGTTATTTCCCCAGTGTGACATTCTACGATGGCAAGTTGCAGGATGGACCGGACATGGCTAAGCTTCGTCGGCGTCCCTGGCATCAAAGCGAGCTTCTCAGTCCTTACCGATTCTTCGATGTTCAGGGCATGCACTCATCTGCGGCCAGAGGGCATTCCTTGATCAATTACGCAGAATTGCAAGTGGCCATGCAACTGTATGATCGTTTGATCACAGATGTCAAAGGCTACGACTTTGCGGGCAAGATTGGCATCATCACACCTTACAAGGGTCAACTGAGAGAGCTCAAGAACCAGTTTACCCAACGATACGGCGAAGAAATTCTGAAGAAGGTCGATTTCAATACGACTGATGCTTTCCAAGGTAGAGAAAGCGAAGTCATTATCTTCTCTTGTGTGCGAGCATCCAACAAGGGTATCGGTTTCTTGGCTGATATCCGCCGTATGAACGTCGGTCTCACCCGTGCCAAGTCATCGCTTTGGGTTCTAGGTAACTCGCAATCCCTGGAACAGGGCCAGTTCTGGAATGGACTCATCAAGAATGCGCGGGAGCGAAATGTCTACACGGAGGGTGATATTTTGAAAATCCTGCAGAAGCCGCAGTTCACTGGCTACAAAGAGATTGAAATGGTTGACCCTGGCACTGAAGAAACGCCAGACTCTCCAGACTATGAACCCCCTGCACCGCCAATTTCCCGACCTTCATCGGCTTCTATTGGCCTTGACTCGCCCTCCGTCTCGGCCCCTACCTCTAGGCGCAGCTCACCCCCAATTCCACGACCCAGTGGACCTTCTGGGGGAAGCAAGGGCTTAGATACGACGAAAATGTGTGGGATCTGTGGAAGCGCCGATCACTTCACTCACAACTGCGACAATGACGAGGCAAAAGCAAATGCTCGAGGAAACTGTTTCCGCTGCGGTCAGGCTGGCCATACCAAGAATGCTTGCCGTGCTGAACGATGTCTTGAATGCGGCGAATGTGGTCATTTGTCCAGTAACTGCAAGTCCACAAAAGTTCTTTCAAAGTTTGAGAAATCCCGCATTGAGAGGGACGAGTTCAACCTCAAGCAACGTCAAGATTCATTCACTGAGCGTCAGCGACAGCGTCAACTGGGAGGACACAACCCCAAAATCCCTGTTGTTCAAGCCACAAATTCAACCCCTGTTGATAATTCCACAAAGAGAAAACGTGAAGACTCTGCCTCTGATGGGCCACAAGCCCAACGTCCTCGTACCGGCCAGCCACGTCCCCCAATCAATGCTCCAAGGGGCCCATTGGGTAGTGCTCATCCCGGTCTATCTGGTCCGGCTCCCCGTGCTCCAAATGTCTCAAGAGTCAGTGGTCATCCGGGTCTTTCTGGGCACCCTGGTCTTTCTGGTCCCTCTCGCGACAACCCAGTGGCCAATGCTCGCAATGGTTCCAAGGGCCCGCCAACCAAGGGCCCGCCAACTAACGGCCCACCAGGAGTGAGTTCCTACCCACTGAATCAACTAACTAGATTTCATATATGCTGATGCTTTCTTAGGGTCTCATCACACCTTCCCGCGATGGCCGGGCGTATCCGACCGAAAATGACCCGACAAGGGCTCCGCCGATGAGACCAGGAGCAACTGTAAGCGTCATACTCTTCGCTAACCCCTTTATTAATTACTCATGCTGATATATTATTGATATAGGCTCCCAACCAAGGTGCTCCCAAGCCTCGACCCCCGATGATACGCAAAAAGAAGGAGACAGATCCTTTCATCCGACCTAAGCCAAAGCGCAAGTAAGCGCCACCAGAGCAATCCCAATGCACTTGCCAGCATCCACATGACGCCATGTCATGTGTCTGTCATGTAGTTAATTTAATGGTCTCAAATACCTATGATGAACATTATCTTGACATGTATCTTCTCTCGTCTTTCCAGCGGTACACTACAACCCACATTCGGGTCCTTTCACTACTTCACTATGTCATCAAATTCTTTGATATGCCTTCAAAAAGAGATACATCATTGTCATTTACGAAAATACACCCAGATCCTGGGGTTTCCGAGGCATAAATCATCTGCTTACACGGGCTTGATCCTTAAAAACGATATGATATAGTTAGCTCGATCTAGATATAAGATGTAAGATCATACGACTATCGTAGCAGTGCGCCCGACACCCGCCAGGTTGGTGAGGCATTAACACTTAGATAGCGTGTAATAACCTATGAGAGCGGCGATAAGAATGAGGAAGGAATATCCGAAGGTGGAAAAAACGCCATGTCTTACTAGGGATTGTCGAGGGATTAACTATAGATTGGTATCTTTTTCAATGTAATTTTGCTATTTTAGTGTTATAGCTCGAATAAAAAAATACTGTTCTAATAGTTGTGGCATATTTTATAGCTTCTTTTCAGGTGTCTTTTGAGATATTTCCTCCGATGCCTTTTTTTTTCATATTCTTATATCTATTGAGGCTCAGCCCTCAGGCTTTGCTCCTTCCTCCATCGACCATTCCTTCCTATTTTTCCTTCCCATCTCCTATTATTTACTATGGCGTCATTGCCTAGAACCGATGTTATATTAGCCAAGAACAGCCCTACTTGGACCGAGGTGGCGCCACTGGCGGCTAGTGACCGCCGTAGAAGACCGATCAGATAAGATTTCCATCAGCTGATGTTCTCCGCACTTCCAGTTTCCTTCTGCTTTCTTCTTCTTTACTCCTCTAAAAGATATTTCGATGCCAACTTGTCTATCTGATTAATCGTCATGATGGTCTCTCGTTCGGCCTCCATCCTCACTGGTGCTCTCGCACTGATTTTACCCTTCGCGGCCCACGGCTTTGTTGTCCCGCTTCCGGACAATATCCAGGCCTTCCTCGGACAACCAAACAGTTTGAATCCCAGCCCAAACTCTAACCATATTGAAGATGAGAATGTCTTGAACCGCCCTTCATGGTTCACCTCAACTTTGATGGCCCGCCGCCTGCTTGCTTTGTCTTCCTCTGGCGTCATCTCCACCAACTTCCCAGAGTCCCTTCCACCCTCTGCACATGCTCCCTCAGATGTTGCCGGTCTCTCGATCGCACTCCGCGAGTACATTGCCGATTGTGATGGATCCCTGCCATCCGATTTATCTCATGACGATAACGGTGATCCAACAATTCTTGGCCTTCGCGTTGGAACCACTTTTAAGAACATTGCAGCGGGGTCTAATCTCAGTCTCCAGTTAGACTGGTGGGATCATCTTGATGAGGCCGGTCCAGTCTACCCTGGTCTTCCTCTCAGCCCGGCTGCTCTGCCTCGTGTCACCCTCTTCGGATACTTGGATAACCTCCCGTCCCCGCTTCCCGATGACGCAGCTGCAGCCCTCGAGGAATGTTTCCTCGGGCCTCATCCTGATGCAAAGGTCTGGCTACCCGGTGCTTCTTACTCGCCTCATGCGAGTTTCTGGGCCCGATTGGTGGTCACCCATGCTTACTGGATTGGCGGGTTTGGCGACGTGCAGCAGATTGGGTGGATCAATCTCACGGAGTGGCAGGGGATCCGACCGCACGGGAGTGTAGAGGGCGTTGGTGATGGAAGAGGGTGGCATGATGTCCGTTTGCCGGGTGAGAAGCAGTAGAGAGAGTGTGTACCTAGGTACTTCCATAGGGATCGACGAATGGCTAAGGGTTCGCAGCGACGATCGCATTAGTTATTCCTTTTTTTTCGCATTAGACCTGCGCATGCTGCATGGGTAGCAATTAAGCATATCTCGATATCTCTACACGCTAAACAATTTTTACGAGGTACATTGGAGGTACTTTTGAGCTCTCCCTTCTCATTCGTCCCCCTAGTCTTATCTACATAATGTAGGCTTATCATTTCAAGGTTCTTATCATCATCCATGTTGTGCACGGAGCATGCCGGGGGGCAAATCTGGGGAATAAGAAGAGGTTGGAGCTGCAGTTCTTCTGATTCTTTTATGTTTCAAATTATTGAGCTGTTCTACCCCTTGCGTTGTGGTGTAACATCAACATATACACACCGAAAGAACCTGGACTTGAACCCTCCTTGTCTTGAGAACACCCATAGCACCGATTGCCTCCTCAATCATGAAACTGCGTATCTCTAGGCCGCAAATACGGGTCTCGCAGGGTGAGTCTGCATTTGCAGCAGGCAATGCACGGTGGACAAATCGTGATCTCGACCCGATTGCCAAGCATGGCCGCAAATGGGGTGTACCCAGTATAATAGGTGCGGTACTTGTGCTTATCTTTTGCGAACAATAGACTGGAGCTAATAGAACATTTTGCTAGCATATTGGATCTCCGATGCCTTGAACGCAGCGACCTGGCAATTCGCCAGCAGTATGATTGCCGTCGGCCTCACCTATCGTGAAGCTCTAGGCATCATCGCCTTGTCCTTCTTCATTATATCGTTGGTCATTGCTGCGAACGGAACTGTGGGCGCCATATACCATGTTCCATTCCCCGTGATCGCGCGTGCTAGTTGGGGCTTTTGGGGCTCATATATCGCCATCATTTCACGAGTCATCCTTGCTGTCTTTTGGTTTGCTATCCAAAATGTCAACGGCGGAAATGCTGTCCATGTCATGATTGGCGCAATATGGCCAAGTTTCTTGAATATTCCCAATGGTATCCCCGAGTCGCAGGGAATCACGACCGGTGCTATGGTCGGGTTCCTGATCTTCTGGTTGATCCAGGTTCCGTTCCTTTACATGCATCCCAACAAGCTGCGCTGGCTATTTACGATCAAATCGATTCTGGTTCCTATTGCTTGGATCGCTATCTTGATATGGGCATTTGTCACCGTGAAAGGTGGTGGTGGCGTATTCGCAAAGCAGGCTCCCACAGTCTCCGGCTCCAAGTATAGCTGGCTATTCTTGGCCAATATGACATCCGTTCTGGGCAATTATGCAACATTGTCTGTCAATCAAGTAGGTCCTACACTGCCTTTGTATCAAATATAGCGAAAGCTAACCGTCTTCAGTCTGACTTCTCCCGATACTCCCGCGTCAGCCCCCGCTGGCAGCTCCTGTATGTCCCTATGCTACCTATTATATTTACATTCTTCGCTTTTATTGGCATTGCTGCCTCGTCCGCCGGCCAAGTTGAATATAATCTCTCGTCTATCCCATGGGATCCAACCGTTCTGATCAGTTACTGGCCCAACCGCGCGTGTCGCTTTTTCGGCGCAGCTTCCTTCGCACTAGCCTCCCTGGGCGTGAACATTTCGGCCAATTCTCTTTCAGCTGCTAACGATTTCACTGCACTGGCACCACGGTATATCAACATCCGGCGCGGGCAGATCCTATGCGCCTTGTTGTCGTGGTGTCTTGTCCCCTGGAAAATCCTCGCATCAGCAGGCAACTTCCTTTCTTTTATGTCTGCATATGCGATCTTCCTTGGTCCTATTGCTGCAATTATGATGGTTGACTTCTGGGTTGTCAACCGCCGTCGATATGACACCCTCGCTCTATACCAGCCCAATAACCCAACATATCGCTATACATTCTCCATCCCGGGCCTCCCGGGCAAGAGTATCTCTGGCACAAACTGGCGTGCTGTGTTGTCTTTTATTGTGGGTGTTGCGCCTAGTCTTCCTGGACTGGCCAACTCTGTGAACTCTAATATCGATGTCGGTGTCGGTGTACATCCGTTTGAATTCGGGTGGTTATTGGGCTTTGTTGCCACATCTGTCGTCTATATGTTGTTATCGTGGCTGTTTCCTGCGCAGGAGACTCAGATTGACCGTGCTGTTCTACCTGACGAGATATACGATAGAGGCATGGTGGTCGAAGGAATGGAAGCGGTTGACCCAGATAGCAAGGATGTGGTTACTGATACACGGGAGAAAGATATGGATGTGGAAAAGGCTGTCTAGGCCTTCCTGATGCTGATGTGAACCTTTTGTTCTGTACCAAGTGGCATGTAGATGTCCATGTTAATATTCAAGCGATCAACTTCAAGAATAAGTCGACCGCTCATGTGGCTTTATGTCCTTACCAACGTGGGGCTTTCAGAATTTGAATATCCATTTGGCCCGAGATTATATGGTTGACTTTATATTTAATCATAGTATGTTGATGTGCTCTCTAATTCATTTTTCGATTTCTTTTCCATCTTAGTGTTGGTGTCAGAATCCTTTCTGGTGTCCTTTCAGATGTCTTTCCAGATGTCTTTTCAGATCTTCGAGTGTGATTGTTTCCTTTTCGAATATAGTTGAGACTGACTGTGGAATTGCCGGAGATATCATATTGACTAGGAAGTCAATAGACTAGGAAGTCAATATCTACTCGGAGAAGTAGACACCAGTCCCATTTTCATTGGGCGATTTTCCATTTTTACCAGGTTTACTGACTGGCTCCATTCTTGGAGCCGGGTAAGGACCCGGCGAATTGACTCAACGAGTCGTCCTTCTGGCTTTAGCGAGTTTGGGGTATCAGGACGAAGAGCCTCGCCTCCGGTACTAGTTTCTTCGAAACCCTCATTGCCTTCTGGCCCTGGAATCATCTCTTCATCCCCGATCTCGGGCTCATTGTCTTCATCCCTCGGTGCAATCAATGTCTACCACCTGGTGGAGAATGAAGAATGGCTTAAAATGATTCTTATAGGAAGTCTTTTTGATGTCTCTTTTGATGTCTCTTTTGATGTCTCTTTTGATGTCTCTTTTGATGTCTCTTTTGATGTCTCTTTTGATGTCTCTTTTGATGTCTCTTTTGATGTCTCTTTTGATGTCTCTTTTGATGTCTCTTTTGATGTCTCTTTTGATGTCTCTTTTGATGTCTCTTTTGATGTCTCTTTTGATGTCTCTTTTGATGTCTCTTTTGATGTCTCTTTTGATGTCTCTTTTGATGTCTCTTTTGATGTCTCTTTTGATGTCTCTTTTGATGTCTCTTTTGATGTCTCTTTTGATGTCTCTTTTGATGTCTCTTTTGATGTCTCTTTTGATGTCTCTTTTGATGTCTCTTTTGATGTCTCTTTTGATGTCTCTTTTGATGTCTCTTTTGATGTCTCTTTTGATGTCTCTTTTGATGTCTCTTTTGATGTCTCTTTTGATGTCTCTTTTGATGTCTCTTTTGATGTCTCTTTTGATGTCTCTTTTGATGTCTCTTTTGGTGTCTCTTTTGGTGTCAATCTTATAGCCAGAAGGATGAAAATGGATAGTCATATAACTAGTATATGTACAATGGAAAAGGCATCAACTGGTATGTACCATGGCATACAGAGAATATTTTCTTTTATCGCTGGGCCCATTCCACTTATAAACTCGGCCTGCTAGGTAGCATGTTTATGGAACTGTAATCAATTTAATAGTTGTATGAACAGGGAGCTCACCTCATCATTTTATATGGGGCCACTTTGTCCCTCGAGACCTGTATATGCAGGTTAGGCGTTTGGACTCATATTTGACTTCCCAGCAGTAATTCATTTGATCAAGCCGATATCTAGTAAGACCTCGTTAGTCTCCACGCTAGAGTATTAGTTAGGATTAGGTCGACTTTAAAATTAGTTGCAGATAGATTTGGGACTTTTGTCTGCATATGCTCAAGCACCCCAGGATTGGAATAAAAATAAATGTACACAGCACCTGGTACTTTGTAAAAACCTGGCAGTGCACAATATGCGCCGTGCATAAGACTCCACTCTATACTTAGAAACCAGGGATAATACCCGCCACCCGAAAATATCCCCACAGCCACACCCAAGGTCCACAGCCACACACCGCCACCGTTGACGCGTGAATGACTCACAGCGGAACCATAGATTGCAGTTTCATGGGTGCACGGTCAGACCTCTGTCATGTGCACATCTGGGCAGTTGCCTGGGCGCTTAGGAATACGAGAAGGGGCCGATATCGCTGTTAAGCTGTATTTGGATTGACTATCCTATCCGAGGGCAAGAAACCCTCGGGGATGGCATATCTGCCATCCCCTAGATGGATGAGTTGATACAGGTATAATCAGGGCAGACGCCCGCTTCCCCTCCCAAAGTAACCAGAGTAAATAAAGACCATAACCGTCCCATGCCAACCACACTCCGCCCGCAACCACAAAAGTAGATAAAAGAAAGGTAAAAAAAAGTGAGAGAACAAATGCACGATGAAAGTAGAAGACACGCCAGTCATCACCACATCGTACACATCGTGGGAATCAAACGCCCAAGTCCCAGTACGTACGACCGAGTGCCCGAGAATAGGGGTATGTACAACGGGGTCGGTTCGTCGTAGGGAAAACAAAAACAAAACGACGGACTTTTTCTTTTTTTGCCTCGCACAAAGGAAATAAGAAAATAAGGAAATCCGCTAATAAATCGCAAGTTAATTCAAGTACTCCGCAACACGGAGACTCGGGTTCAACGCGATCTTGCGTGCTTCGCTGCCACAGCAGGCACGTTTCATGCCAGCTGGTCCAGAGACTAGGCCAGTCCGCACAGGGGGGATGGAGGACCCATGCTGCGTCATAAACGAGCGTGGGAACTGTCCATCAGGCAACACAGAGTGGTCACCAGAGGCCCCGAGGTTGATCAGATGGCGCACATGGTTTTGGAGCAGGAGATCGTCGGATCCAGTACGTCCACGTTTTCGGCACTGGCGCCGTTCGGGCGTCGCGCCGGAAAGTTCGCAGAGACTCTGAGCAGCTTCGCTCAGGCTGGAATCCAGGGAAAAATTAGATAGGTCTGGGACCGAAGAACCCATGGAACTGGGGTATTCAGGAGAGCTGTAGACGCCGACCAGACAACTCTCATCAATCGGAGAGGCAATGGCCAGAGTCTTGCGGGACTCCTTGAGGGAGTTACTCGTGCAGCGCAATGTGGCTTTAACAGCCAGACGAGCTGGTGCCGAGCCAGAAGTACCCGAGGCGTTGGACGAGACTGATGACGACCGCGAAGAGCGGGATGACAGAGTAGAGACGTCCGAAACCATCGAGTCAGGTGAGGATGCCGAAGAGGTCGAGCGAGCCAAAGATGACCGACGAGCCGCAGCCGGGTAACCATCGTATGACTGAGTCCGAGGGCAGAATGACAGGGGCGGGCGCTGATCGAGTGTTGATCGCGCCATGCACGCATTCTGCGCCTGAGACATAGCCGTACAGATGGATGGGCGACGGGGGTTGTAAGCAGCTACACTCGCAGCAGGAGTGGAGGACACTTGAGATTGGGGGGTCATCTGTGGCGTGGGAAGCATCATAGGCCGTGGAATACTGGGCAAAGCCAGGTTGGCAAAATCCATCCGCGGAGTCGGCTCCAGGGTGCGTGGAAGACTCCGAGCGTAAGTTGGAGTTTGTTCACGCGGCAAGGAGCGCACCGACTCGTTACTTGGCAGACTACGAGGCGAGAGGTATTCCGACAGACCGATATCCATCCCACCCATCGCTGAAACTGGGGTCACGGGATCTGACTCTACAAAGTCCAGTTCAGGAGTGAGTCTGGGTAGGACAGTCTGCCAGCACTGACCTTTAGCGACTGGGGGTCCACCGGCACCAGGGGTCAGCTTCAAAACCAAATCAGTCCAACGTTGAAACGTTGCCTCATCGATATGCAGGCGCCATCCGACGGCCTTGAGGAACATAAGCTCATTCTGGTTGATCTCAAGAGTGTTGAGCCCAGAAATCTTGCTCCAGGCTCGAGCGGAGTAGTTGCGATCCTGCAGATACTTTGAAGCGAGAATCAGAGCTGCCAGGAACATCCGGCGTCCACACTGCATTGCCCGCAAGGGCGACTGATCCCGACACTGCTCCTTGGTGAAGTCATGCGTAGGTACGTGGGGCTTGATTTTAATCAAATAATACAAGGCCACCTGCAAGGTACTGTAGCTAGTACGCGAGCGGCGGAGGGTCTCCTGGATAAAAGTGCGGAGAGGAAGAACCCCTTTGGATCCGGTCGCGGCATCACTGCGGGATGCCGCGGCGGAAAGGGGCCAGATGGTCTCAACAATCTGGGATGCGGTGTCTTAAAGGAGGGGAAGTATTATTTAGCTGAGCGTACAAGACGTACTGTGAGGAGTCCTTTTTCAAGACTTACCGACGAGGTTGTCGACGAAGTTCACCTTCCGTTCCGACTGCCGTAGCAGACATGGCGGAGGGCGCGCACTAGGAGCGCTAGAAGAATAACTGTTAGTGCGCCGAGGGTGCGTTCGCAGCTCGGATGGCACTACACCGTCCACCTTGGAAGCAGGTCCCTTGGCAAAAGCCCGGGGGCATGCTCCGTTCGGATTTCTTCCTGCCAACTGGCTATTACTCTCATTCTCCCAAATCACGTCAACCGGGTTGGTCGAGGTCGATGATATCGAACTCTGCGAGGAGACGCAATCGAGGGAGAATACAGATGAGGAAGAGGAGGAGGCGGCGGAGGAGATCGAGGATGCATAGGGGTGAGCGTGGTGAGACGCTGTCAATTGAGAGCTTGGGTTTGAGATATTCATTCCCAAGACGTCCATCCCTGACATATCCGGAAGTACTGTGGAGTTCATTATAGGGCGTTTGTTGAACAAATGTTCAAATGAAGAACAGTCGGATAAAAGCGAGATGGTCCGATTTTTGGAACCGTAAGTGTCAAGATACCGTTAAGCAGGGAACCGGGAACGAGAGCCGAGGAGACAGAAGCCGTCTTTGCGACGAAGGCGACGGCGGACCTTTAGAAGTAGAGAGCCAGGTTGATAACCAGACGTAGAAAAATAAGCGGAACCGCCGGGTGTAGCGGGTAAAAGAGGGCAAAGGGGAAACAATCAACTATAAAGACAAGAAAAGGAAAACGTATTCACGATCCGATCAACCAAGTGCTTCTGATATAAGAACCAAAGCAGGGGCACGTGGCAATATGACTCTTTCTTCCGAGTGTATTAGATGGAGCCAGAGACGGTGACGATGCGGAGGTCGGTAACAGCAGCACAGGCGATCGGAACGGATGAATCAATAAGGTACATTTTGAAATGAGTCGTGTGATAGAAAAGGAGTTATATCAAGGCACCCAACGGACCATGGACAGGCAGAACCACGCTGGTGGCTGTCTGTACAAGGCAGTCGTTGAAGCGGCTAGGCAGAGAGGGAGGCGAGAGTCGGGGGGAGGGGATGAGGCTGAGGGGAGGCGAGATGGAGATGTTAGAGTCAGAGAAGAAAGGGAAGAGGACATTTATGGAACGACTTTACCTATGACTCTTTTTTTTAAAAATCTGTTTTTTGACTAAGAGATTTGGGAGGGGGCAAAAAATGGGAGAAGGGGAAAAGAAAGTCACACTGTGGCGAGAAGAAGTGGGTGGCGGGTTAGGAAGATGCCGGGAGGCGCAGGGACCACACGTATATAGAAAAATAGAATATAGTCAAATATTCTACTTCTCTCTTTGATAGTAATCTTCCTATATAAATCAGAAGAGGAACATTTCGATAGAGATGGGTGAGAGGGGGGAAAAAAAACCCGGATGCGGCGAGAAGACTCCGAGATAGGAGGGTTGGGAGAGACCTCGGGTGTGGTACGACGGTGACTCACGCATCTATCACCTTTTTTATATGCCGTGAGATACATTATATTCGATTATATTAGATATATTCTATTAGATAGATAGTATAATATCTTCGATTTTATCTATCTTCTATTATCTATTATTATCTATTATCATACTAATCTTGGGGGTTCTTTCTCTATAATATTATCATTATCTAGCCCTATAATGACTTGTCCATGCAGTGGTACCTTATATTTGTGTAGCCACTCATAGTGTGATCAATGAATCTTATATAAATCAGTACTCCGTAAAGGAAAGGTTCATTCACAAATAGGTTCATAATACTCAAAATCACTATAATCCGTCCAGTCTGAAGGCTCTATCTAAAGTCCCACTGAGTCATAAAGCCGCTTGCCACGCTGTCTTCGCACCTTGGCCAATCCACGCGCGGCTGTTAGGCTGCGATCCACTATCATTCCCATTATTCCACCATTATCTCTATTCTGATTGGCTGACGCTGCGATCGGCATTGCTGGTTGGGGTTGCCTGCAGCCTTCCAGATGGAGCTGGGGAACCTCGGGAGTGAACTCATATGACCTCACGGTGGGAACTTAGGCTGAAAACAAAGAGCAGATGTTTGACAAGGTTAGGCCTTCAAGGGATTCCTGGAAGATTCAGATATCCGTGGCCTAGAGATCATCATAGGGCAGCCAGGTGGCAAAATATGCGGTCTGCAGTAATGTAGTGGGAGAAAAAGGACAAATCTGAACCCCCAAAAAATTTGGGTTATAACACGTAGTCTCGATAAAATATATCTAGATAGCCCAACGATACTGTATATCGATGTACACAAGCTATCTACTCCGTACTCCGTACCACAACTACAAGGATCCAAGCACCTCTCGCAATACCCCTACCAGCCCCCGTACTTCGGCCTCTGTCATATTGTTAGCACCGAACGAATCCCATCGAAATACCCACTCACCGGTGTTATAGTGCAGGAAGCTGACCCGCACCACCCCGTCCTCCACATTGTCCAATCCGCACACGTCGGCCAGTAACCGGTGGCTGTACATATGACCACTGCGGAACCCAAAGGCCGATCGACGCTCAACCTCCTCCACAAGGCGCTGGCTGCCCACTCCCTGCACAACAAAACTAATAACCGGCACGCGGAGCTCCTTGCTGGCCAAGGGTTCACCGATAACATCAATTCGGCTATTAGACGCTAGGAATTCCAGTAGAATCTGTTGCAGCCGCTCCTCATGCTCGGCCATCTGGGCCCAGGTCGTGCTAGGGTCGGAGCCAAAGTACTCCACAACGTGGGGAATACTCTGTGTAAGCTCATAATTAGCCGACGCGAGGTTGAGCTTCAGGTCTAGCGTATCTGTGGGCTTGAAGAAATGGCCCAGTGACTGGATCTGGTCGTGAACGCGTGATGAGGCATATAGTTGCGCCAAGTGTGGTCCATACACCTTGTACCAGGAGAATACCTAGTGGGGGGAGATCAGCAATGCGCTAGTCATGCAAAAGCTTGGGTTGCAATTTACGTAGAAGTCCACGTCCAACGCCTTCACGTCAACCTGACGATGCGGTGCCAGGGCCACTCCATCCACACACAGCAGTGCCTGTTTTAAGTTCATGTGAGCAAGTATGTAGAGACCAATAGATTTGATCGTTACTCACGCGAGGATGAGCATGGACAACGTCTGCAATCTCTCGGATGGGACTGATGGTGCCAGTGATATTGGAAGCATGAGGGCATGCCACGAGTCTAGTCTTATCGGAGAGCAGAGACTTCAACTCGGTTGGATCACACACTGGGTTCTTTGGGTCGGCAGCAGCCCACCACTTTACAGTCAAGCCCAACCTCTCTGCTATATGCACCCACGGGGAGCTATTCGCCTCGTGGTTAAGTTTGGATAAGACCAGTTCATCACCAGGCTGAAATTTAAGCGCGGTGGAGAGATTGTGCAGTAGCTGGGTGGTCGAGATACCAATGCTGATCTGTTTCCGATTCCATGCATTAGCACCTGAAATTTGGCAGTTGTCATACTTCTTGGGAAGCAAACGCCATGGATTATCGTGCAGGTACCTCCTCGGGCGCAGCGTTGGTAAAACCAGCAGCCACTTTGTATGCATTAGCGTACGCATTAGTCGAAGTCTGGGAGACTTTATAGCTGGCTCCGAGCTGGACATTCGTGTTCAGCAGGTAATAACGGATACTATAGCAGCGTCAGTATATAGCCATCTACAATGGGATCGATTAGACCAACGAGTCAGCCACAGTATCGAGAACCTGACTTCCACCTGTAGTTTGACAATCAGCATAAATCTCAAAGTTAGCGGGGCTATCAAAATGAAGGTTTATCTCACCAGCGTTGTCCATGTACACTTGCTCCTGCTGCAGTGCAGGGAAGCGAGAGCGAGCTGCCGAAACATCGAGAGCAGAGGCCATATTGAATATTATCAGATTAGCTTGATATAGATAGATGATAGATGTATTTGGCATGGGAATTGTAAGATACGAAGAATATCTGTCCACTTGATAATTGTCTCGGCCGCTGAGAGGGGTAAACAGTGGAGCTGTTAACGGATTTGCTCCGGTCTCAAGCTACGTTGTACTTCGATTCTGTTCCGTCTCGAATATATGAGTTCAGCATCATGTCGACTCTACATCAGATAGCTTTCGATCGTAGATCTATATTAAAAGGAGTAGGTTGCTTCACTTGAATAGCCACCCATATTACCCGCAATATCATCCCTCCACAAGGCAATAGAAAGCAGAAACTTGGTAGAACTGTACAGATAAATGCTTATCTCTTGATAAACTATACAGAGGCATTCCTACATATAGCCATGGCATGGAAAACGTGAATTAAATGCGAAGATTTTGCTTCCATCGGGTATATGTATGAAATCCAAAGCCAACAAAACAAGCTCCCGTAAACACACAACAAGAAAGAAACCCCCGAAAAACCAACACAAGACTAGCCATATTCACAAGAAAGAACCATAATTCCACTACCGGGAGCGCGAGCCCGCCGGCCCAGGCCCTCCACCGGGGGCGGCATCATGTACGACACACAGCAGGTATTTCCGATCCGGCACAACAACAATCTCATGTTTCTTTGTGCGCATTCTCAGCAGCTTCACTTCCCCATCCTCATCCCGATCGATATCATCGCCGTCCCGGTCCTCCTCACGTGCTGTGCCCGCCTCGGTCCCGTAGTCGTAGTTAACATCCCAATGGTTGTCGCTGGGTCGCTGCACAGTGGGCGTGGGTCGCGATAGCGAGACACCAAGTGCCTCGGCGCTGGAGACATACGCGAAGATGTGTGCAGCTAGTGTCTCGGCTTGCGAGGGTTGGTAGGGCTGTGGCACGGTGGGCGAGGTAGGGGATGAGTCCGTGGATTGGGCGGTAGAGAGAGGGATCGAGTCGGTTGTGGATGGGGTATTGTGTGCGGTGCGAGAGCTTCCATTCTCTTCGGTTGTTTGTGCTAGCTGTCCTGTGCTTTGGATGATGGATCCGTCTTTGCGGGAGAGAATCAAGGTAGATTGCACGCCCGGGCGCGAGGTGAGGTGCGAGAGCAGCGCAGTGACATGTTGGGGGACCTGCTGTATGTGCTTTGGGATTTTGTCAGTCTATTTCAGCAGCTTTGGAGGAGAGGTTGCGCTTACTTGTCCTGAGTTTGCCATGATTGGGGGGTTCCGCGGGGAATGTGAAGATTGTTGGTATGCGATGTGGGAGACTTTTGTTAGGGTTAGGTTAGACGAGAACGGAGCACTTCATGTCTTTGTAATTGCTTTTTCCGCTATGTATTTCCCCTCGGCCAAAATGAGTGAAGCACATGGAGTTTAGAAGTTTATTGCACTTGGGCGTCTCCAAAACAAATGACTAAGCATTTGGATGGGCACAAAAACATCAACGGTGGATGGAACCCTTCTGTAAAGATCTTTGAGCTCTTCAGGTGCTAGCAAGATGATAAAACCTCAATTAATAACTCTATATCTATCATTAAAGCTCTATTAGGTAGCTTCAATTCTAAGTGAGAGCTTCATACGGTGCATAGCGTCAATCTTGACTCAGAACTATATAGATCTGATTTATTGTTGCTTGGAGGGATATATAATGGTAACATTCAGCGTAATAACATGAAAGCCAAAAAAAAGCCAAGAACACAACAGAATGGTATCACGGAAAATAGAAAATATAGGCAAAGATAGACAGGGCCGGTATATGTAGGAAGCCAAAAAAAGCATCACGAGCCAATAAATGAGCAACGCCGTTCCGTCAGAAGCAATGAAAAATGTAAGAAAAATATAAGGAAAGAAATAAAAGATCGTTGTCTATCGTTTGCGGGCAATGCGAGTTCCGCTTAAACTGGACTTGTCTGACAGCCAACCAGACTCGATGTCTTCGATCATGTTGTCCAGCTGTCTGACATTTGGCCGGGTCTCTCGGTAGGAGCTGGAAGACTCAAACCCGCTGTGGTCACTGCTGCGAGAAGAACTGACCCAGCTGTCAGGTCGTGATGTGTGGCGACCAGAGTATTGGTGCGCAAAGGGAGCGTGTGAGGAGCCTGATGACATGTTAGGGTCGAGATTGAGACCCTCGAGAGGATTCTTGACTCCGGCGTTGAGCGCCGCCATGAGAGCGGCTTGTAGAATCTGGTTCTGGCGTTCGAGGTTCGCGACCCGGTCCTCGAGGTAGTGATCCATCTGAGGACCAGGGCGGGTGTGTTGACTGCTTTGAGACTCCCTCGATCTGTGAGTTGATTGGGAATACTGTGACTGAGGAGACGAGGTCTTCTCAAGACTGTGGATGCTGCGGCTTTGGGGTGTCATAGGGCGCGCTGGATTGGGGTAACGAAGTCGACTGCGGGAGGACATCTGCCGTGGATCCCTTGTCTCGTATACTCGGCGTGTTGGCTGGAGGCGGTGGTATTTGTCGGCCTCCTGGCGCGAATGTTTGGCGTCTATTTCTGGACCAAAGACCTCATCGTCTGATGACGGAAGTGGAGACTCTGGGCGAGATTCAAGGCGACTTTGTTGGTAGTTTTCGGGGAAACTCTCATGTCGAAGGCTGCTCCCTGAGCTATCACTCCGTGATAAGGTCGAGCCTCGGTAGGGCCCCGGTAGGGGATGCGCCTCCATGTTCTTCATCGATGGTGCAATAGCCATATTAGGCGCAGTGTAGTTGCGTTGGCCAACCTTTCGCCCAGGTGGCGGAGGAGGCGGGTGCTGAGGAGGTGGAGCTGATGGGAGTGATGCAGTGGGTGGAGGTGATGGTAGACCAAATGGAAGGTTGTTTCGACTGACTTGAGAATTGATCTGAAGTCCTTTCGGAACAGCACGTTTGCCATTGGATTTTGTAGGGACAAAGTGTCCTAGGACAGGAGAGTCGGCCAAAGGCTGCCCCTCTGAGACCTTTGCATCACATTGACTTGAAGGGCTTTCGGGGAGTTCTTGCATCCGCGGGATGCGCACGCTTGAAACACGTCCTCTCGGAGCGTAATGCTCCGGGGTTGGCTGGTAGTGTTCCGAAAGTGAAATGGTAAACACGCTGTCCTCGTCATCGGCCATTGTATCGGCCGTTGACGCTCCAGCATCGATACTGTCAAGAGCGGTTGCTGGGCGCGAGTCAAGGGCACAAGGACTATCAACAGCGGATTCGGTCTCCCGGTCTTCAGCCAGCGTTGCCGAAGTAGAACGCAGATTGGAAGGCAATGGCTCCGGAGTAATCGCTGGAATAGAGCAAGCGTTCGTGTCCGGAGTACTTGGCGAGGATTTAGCTTTGGGCAGTGATGGCAGGGGCCTTGTAGGCGCTGGGAGAGGAAATGCCTTCAACGTGCCCAATGACAACGAGAGCGGTCGAATTTTGGTCTTATCTTGCGAGGCAGAATCCTTTGTGGCGTCTTCTATAGATAGTGTCGTTGCAGAAGAGCTCGCACAAGATGCAAGGGTATCTGAGCACTTCGGCTCTGCCTCGCTGACTGGTGCATCTACAAGAGTTTCGGTTGATTTTTTTGGGTCATCTGAAGCCTTGCGTGCGTTATCAGAATGTACAGTTCCTGAGCTCGATGCCAGAGATGCCGGCGATGCTGTGGTATTTTCGACTGTTTGGTACCGAGGAATTGATGAATTTCTCCATGCGACTTTGCTAGATTTCCGAGGAGGTGCAACGTCGGGGAAAAGTTTCAAGGTAGGCGACAAGGGGGTCACGTTTCGAGTAGAAGATTGTTCTGGCTGAATTCGCTTTTGGCTGTCAATGGACAGTTTAGGCTGTGAACTTGACCCATTCACACCCACGGATGGATTGATAGTGACCCGTGAGACAGGTTCGGCACGGATACTCGACTCTGAAGAGTTCAATGGCCGTTGGATTTGCTCACCAATTGGCGCGTTCCGATGGGAATCGCTGGTAGAAGCCAACGAGGAAGCTGACCGGGTGATATTTCGAGAATTGAGGTCTGCCATAGAACTTGATGTCGAGATAGGTGCTGGGGATTTGGATGGGGCGTGGTCGGTTGGTTGATACGGCGGTGGCACAGAATCGTCGAAATCGGAAGTGAGTGAGACTGCGACGTCGACCATTGAGCCAAAGTCACCAAGATCCAGAGAGCCCAAGTGACGTCTTGTCTCAGTTGGTAGTGTGCTGTCATCGACTTTGGCTTGCAACCATGGCTGTCCAATGGTCTCCACATCTTTCTTTGATTTAGAAAGAGATCGCGAGAGAGAAAGTGATAGGCTTTCTTTTGATCGGTTTGCCTCCTTTTGTCCCTTTGACTCCTTGGGTAAAGGTAAAGCTGGTGGAATTAGATATCCTCCCCTTGTTAGTGCTTCGATTTGGCGCTGTTGGTCTTCTTGCTTTGACCGGGGAGATGATTCCTTCTTTTGGCGCTGGGCAAACTGCAACAGGCGACGATGAAATGGTTTCAGATCTTGTTTCGGATCTGGCTTCAATTCTGGTTTCAATTCTTGTTTCGACTCTTTAGGCGAAATAGGAATCGGGAGTGCAGTGGTTGTATCGGAAGGACTTGAGGGTTGAGATTGAGAGGGAGCGCGAGAGCGGGGTTGAGGTTGAGATGGAGGTTGAGATAGAGGAAGGGACTGAGAGGGCATATTTTGAGACTGGAAGAATCGAACCATGTCTCCTAGGCTTTCATTTCTACCAGCTCTTTCGGCGGTACCTGCTGATCGGGCTTCAGGTCTTGGAGCACTCCCGCCTCGAGGCCTAGGGGCGACCAGAGGCTTAGGTGGTGGCCCAGTCTTTGTGGACGTCATGTTGGGCAGCCTGCGTTTCGAGGGAGGATCAGGTCGATAAGTCCGGACGATTGGGCTTGGTGCGACGGCAAAGTCATGCAGTGAATCAGACTGATGCATAGGGAGCCGGAGCATCAATTACTGGCTGGCTTTGCAATCCGACGGTTCCCAGGCGTCGACATACAAATCCAGGATGCTCAACGGGTAAAGCAATAGACAATGCTATACTTCCCAAGTTAGAGAGACGAACCGAGGCACTGACTCGGCAGCAAGACATGCTCACCTGCTGAAGAGTGCCGACACGACAGGGGGCCCGAGGGGCTATATAGACGCGCGAGGAATATGATACGTCGATGCAAGCTGACACCACTATGTACAGGGGCTGTCAATATGTACAAAGTCGACAAGTGTTGGCGAGGTGGCGTTATGTATGAGAGAATCAAAACGGGCGAACAAAAGTCGAACCTGCGAGGCGGAAATAGAGAGAGTTTAATAGGATCTCAGGTGAGCTGTCGTATCCTTGCTTGGAGGGGATCCTGGAACTAGAACACAGGAGTACTCCGGGGGGGGAACCCCCTCTCGGAGCCTGGAAAGGCACAGATATACAGGTTGAGGCTAAAATGGTAGTACGAATCCGAAGGATAGGTCCTGCAGATAATGAAAATGGGTTCGTCCAAAGGGATTCGTCCAAGCAAGGCCTTGTGGAGACACTTTTCACTTTAGACAACTCTGGCCATCAAACACACTGTGACACTCGCGATGTGTAGTTTGGGATCGGGAAAGTAATATGACACAGCGCTTGTATGGCAAACTCGGTCGTGCTAATGCAGCTGCATGTTGCCGTCTGCGATTCGATCTTTTTTTTTCTCCATTGTGTTTATTGTGGTAGGGACAATGCTGGTCAACCATAGACCAATCGTCAATTGAACTGTTTTTCCCTAATTGGCTTTTCTCCTTCTTGTTCCCCTTAGATATGAATGCAAGGGGGGAAAGAAAAAAAACGTCAGGCCGTCCTGTACTCCGTATTCCGTACTCCGCGGATGTGAGGTATCAATTCAGAAGAACCTTTTGAGCCAAACACTTAACTTTGGTATGATTTCCCGGATAAAGCAAGAGTTCAAATCGGGGCATTGCAGATCCGAATTTTGGGGATCCTCTAGACGGGTAGAGACAGTCGATCATGGGCGATCTTTGGGGGGGAAAAGAGTACATGTAGATCGAGGAAATGAGAGGGTGAGATAGCTCACACTCGATTCTTGAACTATTGGAAATAAATAAGTAAATAAGGTGATAGTCAATAACATAACATATTTAATTGAATTCATTTAAATGATTTGAATAATAATCAACGTGACAACATGTCAATATGTACTTGTATGGAGTAGTATGCACCATAGTACAAATCATAGGTGGATCTTCGACTAATATAACTATTGATCTATACCATATTATAACCGAAATCATAAAGAGAGAACCTTAGGGCAAACTTTAGATGTAAGACCCATTCAACTAGAAGAGAAAGGATTCGGGCATGAATCACAAATCGAACCTTCATCATTATCCCTTACCTTGGATGTCCTACACATTACCTACATAGGTAGCACACCATAACCATCGCTACGATTTCCCTGCATTAATCTCCGAAAGAAACGCTCTTCTTCACACATGCAGTGTTCGACTTCAAGATCCTCAATTTCCCAAACTAAAAATAAAAATGAAAATTCCAGAAAAAGAAGTGCCAGACCCACGCTACAAGACATGTCAAGTCTTTTCCCCTCTTTGTCTCAAATGTGTAAAAAGATATCCACTTCCAAGACCACAAAGAAACTGTTAGCGAATAATAGTGAGTCTATCTTGCACATATCATAGCAAAATATCTTCGTTCCAAGGCCTACTTTTAGCCTTTCTGAAATCGGAAATTGACTCGGAGATGGTACTCCGTACTTATGTTGTGCATGTACGACATTTTAATGTCTTATAGCCTGTCCAATAATAGGACTCCCCGCATTTGATGTTTGCCTTCAGGGTTTGCGAACAAATACAAGTCTTGTTCTGTTGCCACTGGAATTTCTATTAGAACCCCCCCTTTTTTTTATGGATAATGTTAGATTATCTTGCTTGTGGTTTTCTGGCTCTATAGGAATTAATGATTAAGATCGATGTTCCATAAAAATATATATGAGGCTCCAGCTTAAGGCTTTGGCTCGAGGCCTTGGTATTGTATATATCTTGTGTTTTTACCTGCTGCAAGGGCGCAAAGCCCACGACCACCCTGGCCGAAGAAGCGTACCGATGGGTCTATTCGGCGGTGGTTGCAGGTGTCGCAGGGCGAGACCGTCTGTGTAAAGATAGACTTTGTGGCATTGATGTCCGATATGGCTTGAATCGGATGCGTGGTCCACTGGTGGCTTTATAGGTAAAAGCCCGCAAAAAGCTCTAGGCCCCAACCTAGTTCATCGTACCATTCTATTGGATGGATTTGGTTTTGCTCATAAACCTTGGCTGGACAATTCATGGGCCCGGTCCATACGCAATCGCTTCTTTCAACACCTTGCTCACACCGGATGACGCACGGCCGAGCTCACCACCTTCCTCTCTGGCGCTCTTAATTCCACGCTCGATTGCTGACTGGAAACGAGTCGAGAACACGCGGTACCTGTCCTCACGGGTTTCGTACATTTCCCCTTCCTCGTCGCGCGGCTTCCCAAACAGATTCAGATATGCGAATGGGGTAGACGAGTCCGAGATCATGTGCTGGGCGGTCTGGGAAAGAGGGAACGGCCAGTCGGCACTCTCGTCATCATCAGGCATCTCACTATCGACATCGCCGGTAGAAGGTTTCCCGATCCCCGAATCCAAAAACATCGCTAGGGCCCCAAGCGTCTTGACCATGGGCTTGCCCTGGCTGCCGGACTTCCCAAATGAAGCCCGGCTTGAGGACCACTGTGATGACTCTTCGGTGTGCCAGCCCAACACAGACAAGAAGCAGTTAAGTGTTTTGATCCATCCTCCCGCGCAGGCAACTGTTGATTCCCCCGCTGCCTCAATCATCCATGATAGAATCTCCACGGCGGAACTACGGATGTCCGCTGCAAGATGGGTCATTCCTGCACGAACGTAGGGTAGGAGTTGCGCCACATGGTCTTCGACATCGCCCGGTGGTAGGGTCCGCAAGAGCTTGAGGAGCTGAGTCCGTACGCTGGTGGTTCCATCGAGAATGAGCGGTAGTAGAGATGGTAAAATAACGCTCACTGGTTGTGGCAGAGGCGAGTTTACTGGTCGCGATGATATCGTAGTAGTCAGATAAGCAAGCGAGTCGCGTCGTTGGCTGTCGGACTTGGCGGAGAGTAGAGATAAGTTATGCGTGAATGTGGCATTTGAAGTTGGGGCGGCAAGGTGGAGGGATTGTTGTGTGACGACAATTGCTAGTAATTGTGAGCATAAAGACATGTCAAGCAGCCCAAAAAAAAGAGCACATACATTTCGATTTGAAACTGGTATCAGTGTAGTTGTCGGGCTTCGCTTTGGTTTTTCCAACCTTAAGTTTGGGTTTCTGCAGAGGTTAGCCGGTTGAACAAAAGAAACAGATGTTTACGAATCATACCTGGAAGTCCTTCTGCTTATCCTTCTTTCTTTTAGAGCTGGAACCCATGGCTGCACAAAGTCAATTGATTGTTGAAGACGGATGGCTGTCGGAGATTCTTTTTTCGCTCTGATTATCACACGTGATTTATCATATCAGTTGTTGCCTGAGGCACTGAGATGCCTAAACGGGAAGTATATCCAACTCCCCAACAATGCAAGTCCACCAGCAATATTCAATCGGCATTCTTTCACTAGAAAGAATTGGCACCGCCGGAAAGCAGTCTATACTAAGTATGATTGAAATTGGGCATTTATCGAATTTTGACAAATACTTTGTTTAAAATAAACGGATATGGAAGGAATGGTCCAACCAACCTTCCCAATGAATATATAAACACCTCGCACGGAATTCTATTCTATATAACAACAGCCTTGGATTGCTGTGCTAGTTAGCTTCCCAGGGGCATTTCAAGATTTACCTTGCGCCTTAAGAATCTAATTAGTAAGACCAAATATGAAATAACTGTCATAATCAACAACTAACCACGATTCCCTCCTCCAAGGGCCTTAGCCACCGTCTCATGCGCTGACTGCAGCATAGACTTATCCCGCTCTAGCCCATAATCTCGCTCTTCTCTTTCACCACCTTGTCCAAATTGCCAGATATTATCGGGTGTATCCGACGAGCGACGAGACGTCGCCTTCATATCACCTGCGGAACGTAATTTGTCTATTTAGCTGATACTCAAGAAATCACGCGGGTTTTCGTTTCAACTTCAGACCATACGTCATTCGTCGTCCACACAAAGCCCACGCGCTATCATCGCCGGAAATACGCACCGGGTTGGAGCTGTTCGGCTATCTTTTCGCGTGCATGACTGGCAGACTCGTGGACGCGGCCAGTGACTCTATCCGTGGTATTCGTTTTTGTGGTGAATGGTTCGGAGGCTTCTGTTAGGTGTGAGTTGGGTTCTCCACGGCTGACGGGAATCCACGAGATGGCTACTCACCGTCCGTGTTAGACATGTCGCTCTGTTAAAAAGAATCAGCTTTGCCATGGTTAATGTTGACTGGAAGAGGTTCCATACTGCCTTTCCAGCTATCTTCGTGTTCCTTTGATTTTTGGCTCAATATACTGCGATCTTACTTGGGTTAGTAGGGCGTGTAATCTATTTCTAGGAAGCTTGAAAAGCTTTACTGCCTGACTATTCGTCGACATGACGTGAATTGTTTCCTCGGCTTAATGTCCGGGGGTGAAGGTAGTTGTGATGTCATTCTGTCATTCTTCGCTCAGCCTGAAGCTAATTATGGAAAGAAAATAGCAATTAGGGCTCAAGTACACTCAAAAGTGATAAGCTCAACGTCGAAGAAATGAATTGGAGAAAATCGTGATCATATTGAAGTCCAGGTCTAGAAGTAATCACGCAAGGATAACAATATCCATCAATCAAAGCCTGCTCAGCAGCGCAAGAAATCCAAGAATAAATGAGAATAAAATAATATCAAAAAAACCAATACTGGAGAGAGATGCGCACTTCTGCCCGGCTCCGAGCTGCGAGACAACAAAAGAAACAAAAAAGCAAACATGAAAGGAAAAACATAATAAGCAGCTCGGGTCCCGGACAGACGCGGTTGTATCAATCAAATCAACAAAAAAAGCAAAAAAAGCACACGTGACATAGTAATCAGGAAAGACATGGGAGTAATAAAGGAGCCACGACCGCCAGGGACATAAGTCGTGTAATACGTGAGATTATAGTGGTAGTAGCCCCGTCACACATCGGCAAAACTCAGAAAAAGAAAAAGATCATGTGTTAGAAGCCTACTACAGACTCATTGTCAGCCACTCCCATTCCTGGCTCGCACCCTGCCCACCGGCGATACTGTGGTTCGCTGGGTTTGCGGCAGCGGGTGGTGCCATCGCCGGAGCTAATGGTACGACTTTGGACCGGCTCGCGGGAGCGGCTGACTTAGGGCTGTCGTCTCCGTCTGGTTCGGATCCAGTTGGTGCCTTTTCGAGTCTGCGCTGCCGCCTGGGTGCCACTTGCACACCAGCACGAGCTTGAGCGACGCCAGCCGGAGGACCAGACTTGGGTGGGGCGGCGGCAATTGGCACAACACCGGGTTTCCCCAACGTGCTGGATCCATTGATCGAGGGTGGCGACTCGGAATTATTGATGCGGGATGAAATCGATGTGGATGGGGCATGCTGAATGGAGTTTTTGCGGGAAGATTTCTTAGATGACCGAGAAGTGCCAACAGCAAGGGTGTTGGCGCTGCTACGGTTTCGCTTCTTGATCACATCAGTCTTGAGCGAAAGTGGCCGGACAACACCATGGAGTTTCAGGAACAGGCCACATGCATTGCACAGAGGCTGGCCCTCTGGATTGCGTCTCCATAGAGGGGTAGTCTGGGTGAAACAGTTGGTACAGGTGGTGGGTCCCGCGTTCGGGTCACCGTTTTTCGACCCACCAGGGCTGCCTGGTCGGGACGGCACCGCACTGCTGAGGCCTGACTCTGGAGGAGTGCTTGGCGATGGATGGTTTGTCGGAGGCCCGCTGGCTGAGCCATTCAAGCTCTGACGGAGCAGTGCAGCAGCATTGGGGGTCGATGCTGTGCGAGGGACTTTCCCGTAACGACGAGGATCCTGGTTTTGGTTGCGAACCTCGCTAACCGAAGCAGCGGATCCGTGCCCACGGCCAAGAGTGCCTCCCTGGTTCCATTCAGGCGGACCATCTATCATGTCTGTGGATCCTATCGTAACATGCTTGCGGTGCTGACCACTGAAGCCTGGTAGGGAGTGTACCGATCCAGGGAAACCTCCATCCCAATGAAGACCGGCGCTCATGTCACCAGACTCATCCAAAGAGGCAAAGTCATTTGGCATGGCAATACCTCCGCGTTCACCAAAGTTTCCATCTTCATCCTCATTGTCAGAATCTCCACCAAAGGTGAACATACTGCTGGCAGGTGCCGTTGTGGAAAACTCGCCGTGCCCAAGTACCTGGGACGGGTTGATATGCTGAGGTTGTGGCACCGAGAATCCTGACACATGAGTGGTTGGCGGCCCTGTGACTGCGGTCCCCGAGTGAGATTCGTTGTTGGACATGTTATACATATAACGTGGCTGCAGCGATGCAGACAGGTTCGACTGACGCTGCTGGATATAATTAGGAATGCGGCGCTGGGTGTGAGATTCAGCGGAGGGCGCATCCGAAAAGAATATCGACTGCTCCCCTTCATAGATCGGTTGCGGGGTCGACACAGTAGACTGATAGCCCGATGGCGGGGGCGAGAAGAACTCTGTTGAGTTGAGTGACGAAGCGAGCGGGGTCTGGGCATATAGACTCGAGAAAGGATTCCCTGCAGTCATTGGAGATTCTGTTGGCGAAAAATGGAAATTTTGCTGATAAGGCCCGGCCGAGTGGATCGCATGGTCTTCGCTGATGCCATACGTATCCAGCCCATAAGGGATGTTAGAGTGTGTGTGATGGTGTTGAGGTCTGCGCGGGCCCACCGTGCCATTGCCGGAAAGAGAAAAGGCCGAAGGTGGATGATCGAGCGAGTAATCTGGAAGTGCCGCTGACAGTTCCGAGTGCTGCGCCATCATAGCGTTGGACACTGGGGGAACCTGCGGCGAGGCCTCGGCGGGCCGCTTCCGGGTTGGAACAGAAAGACCGGTGAAGAACTGACGCTCGTCAACGCTCGTTTTGCGGACCCGACGGGCGACGTATCCAAATTCGGAGTTTGTTCGCTGATCTTGGGGTGGGTGGGGGAATGAGGCGGCGGTTGCCGAATCCATCATCGCATGGTCCTTGCGCGATTTAATAGGAATTGATCCAGTCGGCGTTGCAGTGAAGTTTCGATCGACAGGAGGATGTGAGGAGTGTTCGGCGGGCGAATCAAAGGGAACGATGAAGTCATCCAGATTCATTGGATCTGAAGTGGAATCAAGGTTCATATCGTGCGAAAGATCGGGACCAGCGGGCGATACTTCGTCGGACAGGCGCATCTGCGCGATGCCGCTCGGTGTGGGGCTGAGAGTCTCCGAGGCACTGTTGGGGACATCAGTAAATCAGCTATGTGCCTCGAAATTGGCAGGAGAGTTTCTTACCGAGCCTGCTGTTCCCGTTCCTTGCGTCTGAGATTCATAGCCATCATTCGCCATGTCAGATTCTCCATGCGCTCTTGGTTGGGCAACTGAGACTTTGTCCTAGTGTAGAGTTTCCAAATCTGAGCGGCGAGCGGATCCTTCCTTTGCATCTCATCGGGGCTGTCGCCACGCGATGCACCACTCGTCCATTCGGGAAAGATGGAGTTGCCGAGGACGCCATCATTGGCGTTGGAGGAACCAGAGGGACTGAATGGAGAGTCAAAGGAGAAGTCATCGGACATCATATGAGAATCGGCATCAAAACCGGGGAAGGCCATGGGCTGGGAAGGCCGGGCTTCCCCGTGCCCTCCATGATATATCCCCTCCATAATCTCCGATGGAGAAAGATCGAGGAGAGGGGAGAGGTAATTGAAATAGAGGCGACCGCGGTGGGGGGAGGGGATGAACGGCAAAAAGAAGGTGGGTTGAATTGAAATTCACCCGTACCCGCCGTAAACGAGACCCTTGCCGGAAGTTGATGATCGAATGCAGCCAAGCGAGTAACGATTGGCAGGATTCAGCCAACGACCAGGGTCTGTCAACGCAAAACGCCTATTAGCACGGAATGGATCTTATGATAATAATATATGATAATAAGATAATTAAGCTGACGACTGGGGTGAGATGAACGCACGATGGATCTGGAGACCACCACCCAGCCTTGACGCCTCGGGATTTCCTGATAAGTCGTGGAGGGGGGGCTAGACCCTCCAAACGCTCATGCCCCGAGAAGATCTATCTTTTGATGGAAGAGAAAATTCTCCCGAGGGTGACAAAAGGAAAGATGAGAATGAAAGTGGCAGATGATGAAAGATGAAAGATGGAGAGGAGGAGAGAAGGGAAATTGTGTGGGAAGACGGGGAAAACGGAGGGCAGTTTTTTTTTTACTGCCGACCACGCAATGACAATAACCAAGAAGTATAAGTTAGAATCAAAGGTGTAGTCTGTACTGACTGTTGATATTGAAATAAAAAGAACAGAAATAAAAAGCCCCAGAGGAAAAGAGGAAAAGAAGAATAATATGATGTCTAAAGAGGGCCCAGAGTGACGCTGAACAAGAAGTGTACTTGTAATTTATGTAATTTATATGTAATTGAACGTACCAGTATGACTCTTGTCACGGGGAAATGACCGATTTACGGCGCTTCGCTCGATTCCCAAGATTTTATGTGCCACTCCCGTCTGCTTAAAAGTCGATTACTTTTTGTTTTACTTTATTTTACTTTTACTTTTATATATTTTGATATATTTTGATATATTTTTTCTGCATGGTACTATGTAGATTATTTGGATTCTTTTTCCCTCCTCCAATCAACTCTTGTTAAGAGCCAGAGTACTTCGGTATTATCGGATCTAGAAGGTCATCCTTTCTTTCTCTGCATACTCGCACGGCCCCGGTGGTTTTTTTTTTTGGTTTTTGTTTAAAACATATCATATTGTCCGACATTGGTATTGTTTTCGAGTATACAGAGTACGGAGTACAATATACCTACTCCGTAGAGCTGACCGGCATCTCGAATTATCATCGGCCCGAGTGGTCGCAAGCTCCGTACTAAAGTTGAAACTAATGTATGTACCTCGCCCGCTTGTGTGAGTCGGGACCGGTCTAAACGCAGGTACTATCAATTCTTATGGCTAATTGTAAACGGTCGGACAAGCTTGAGAAGACAAGAAACATGGCACCTCCCAAAGACATCATGTTTCTTAGCGTCCCCGGAGCGAATCCAGATGCAGGTTAAGTGGGTACTGTTCGTTACTGGTGGAGCACACCTCCCGGTCCAGTCAAAGAAGTCTCGTGGGATGAAAGTCAATAAAGTCATCCATATCGTCTCGAGATCTCAATCGCTTATGCTCTGATATGTTTCAGATCAACGAGGAGGCCCCTTACGAGCTATCCGTGAAGAAATTGTAGAGAGAAAAATGCACAACCAGATATATTGATATTGAAGTTTATAGTCCATGCTCTTGGCGCAGCGGGGCGAAACGATAGTAAACCGAGAAATAGATGGATCCTCAAAGATAAGAAACGTTCTACGGGTCTTCTTACTTTGCTTTCATTTTCAGGCGCAAAAAAAAGAACCAACGTAATTGGTGTGTTTTTCACAACTCAAGTAAGATACTGTCATATATTGCATATATTCAATAAGAAGCGATCATATAGAATATCAAACCAGCAATAAATTTCATCTTGCTACGATCATAATAGCAACGGTATGAAAACTCACCGAGAGGCTCAGAAAGAGATCCCTATATTACCCGATAACGGTACCACCCGTGTATGAGGGAGATATACAGGATAGTCTGTCACGGAATTTCCCCGACATTTGCCCCCCATTTGCCCCCAAACGAGGTAAAGTACCAAGTAAAGAGGCAACCGACAACCTCGCAAATCAACGTTCTTCGTTGCCATCTGCCACCTTCGCGGGGGATCCTGAGGTGGACTTCCGTACCGGTTAACATCCCTGCTCTTCCCTCCCTTTTCTTTTAATCACTTTGCCACCGACACGGCACCAAGGCGGGGTTAAGGAACAACTCCGGCCACTCTCATGAATTTAGAGTCGATCCCCGAAATCCCGTGTCATTTTGATATCAATTGTCCCCGGGAGCCTGGTCGACTCATGTGGGGACGGGGACACGGATCGGTATACGGAACAGGCACGCGAGGCATAAACGAGCACAGGTGATGTTTTCTCCTCCAATGGCGCTCTGGGTAATCAGCTCCAGTATGGCACGGAGTCCTGGGGACTCCTAGACTGTTTTTTTTTGGCCCCACGACCCACCACAAGTCGGGGAATCCGAGATAAGAAGTGCTGATAGGAATGTAATTAGAATGTAATTAACCATGGTCATCCTAACAGAATGCAGATCGGTGGAACTTTTGGACCTTATCTCTTTGTTAGCATAAAAGTACATGACCTAGAGGTCATTCATGTGTCTAATCATATTGTCAAATCCATTTTGGATCGGGGGATGTGAGTGGGGGAAAACACTGTTTGTCTCAGGCACCCGGACAAACCCGAATATGTATGTCGCGGGGGCGCAGAGCACTGGGCAATTATTGTCATCGATGTACAGGGAAGGTGGGCCGTGGCGTCTGCACATTCAGCCCGCAACGACAATCTGACTGGTACTTTGGTCAAGGTCTTCGCCCACCGCAGTACAGTGAGGGGTTGGAGGGTGGTTTTTTTTTCTGTGCGGTTCTTGCGGTTACGCGAAAAAAATGTTTAGAAGGTCGAGGCATTTGACTGATTCCATATGAAGCAGCATCTGCCTAGGGGGGGGCGAAGAGCGTGGAGACAGGAGACCGACAACACTGCGCATATGTAACGAAATCAAACATTGATTCCTTTTTGGATGAACCGAAATGAAATAGGTGATATTTTTGATATTTTTGACATATTTGACCAAGTTGAGAAAGTTGACCGAGTTGGCACCGAAGTGAAGCCGAAGTCAAAAGGGAACACCAGGGACAATGGACTATATATATACGTTGCACTCAGCAAACCAAGAAAAATTGACGCCTTGCCGTGTGGTTATCCACCAAGACCGTCTCGATAAGACGTGACGCTACCTAAGGGGCCAAACAATGTGCTCACTGGTATCGCAACCAACAGGGAGAATCCTAGGTATCTCCAAAGAAAATTCAACGTGCAGAGAGAGATAAGACCCCTGCCTTGACACAATAAGGCGTTATCATTGGATATATCACCTACACCGCCATCATACTACAACTCTACTATCTCCAGATTTCAACCCCAGAATTTTCCTTCCCATCGGATCTCCGGGGGATCCTCCAATGCGGATCGTGAGGCGTTAATTGCTATGCTGTTAATGGACAAAGGTCCCTTATCTCCTGCGTCTTCCAAGGTTGGATTCTGTGAGATAAAGATGACGATATCTCTGATGTGACTGATCTTCGTGATTTCTGATTGTATCTCGCACAGATATGGGAATGACCAGATTATTGGTGCAATCTTAGATCATCACTGACGCGACGCCATCAGTAGATCACGCAACAGAAATTCAAAGATTACAATCTTCATAGAGAATCCGGTTTATTCTGGTTTATCTTGCCAATCTCTTCTTTATTCTATCTTCATGCAAGGGTTCCTATCAAGACGGATTCCGCGGGCCTGCCAATCTCTTCGATATTCTATCTTCACACAAGGGTTCCTATCAAGTTGGATTCCTCGGGCTTATTCACGTACAAATCACTACTAGCTATTTGTTATCAGGACTTCTCGTGGTTTTCTATCTGCTTTTTATCTATCTACCTATACTCCGTATGTGTCAGGGAGTTCGTTATCAAAGACTCAGATAGCATCGAGTCCAGAGGCAATTGGCATTTATGTCCGTATGTCTAGGGACATAAATTATCCTCGCAGCCGCAATGCTCTTCACTGGTATCGGGAATTTGATTGGCTTCTCTCGACGAGCCAATAGCCTGACTCGACCTTTTTGCCTTTTGTGTGGGTTTCTGAGTTAGGAGCAGGAAGGATTCCGGACCAATGAAGCCCCGAGAACAAGTCAAGATCCTGGGCTGTTGTTCACTTCTTTGCATGTGAGGTATTATGCATCACTTCACTCTCAGCTTTGCCACAACTATTCAACGCAAGCAAGAATACAATTCTTCGTACAGAGTACTCCGTGCTACTATTGTGTGACTTACAATTAACCTTTGACAAAGCAAGGGTGCACCGTACATATACAGTTCTGTAAGCAGGAAACAGGAAACTCATATCATATTTACAGGTAGGACTCTTATTGTACATTAAGGATAAACAAATCAGAGCTCTGGAGAGAGGGCCAAGGCATTCTAAGAAAAAAAAGATAGATATTCAATGAAGGCATTGTGCAATGTGTACAAATAGGATATGCATTGCCAGCACAAATTAGGCACTTGCCTTGGAGAAGACCCAGAGGAGATAAAATCGTGGCCCAGAAGCAGAGAAGTATAACAAAAATGGTCGACTTCACTCCAATGTGTGATTGCAATGTGGTATAGCAACCCTTCAATTGTTATTCTATCTTAGTCGTTAAGCTGGTCCATATATTTCCAGCATGTAGGAGTTTCATATTCCTAATGACACAGAATTTGACAGAAATGAGAAGGGTATCATGTATTGACGATATAACACATAAATCTTCCATGGGAATAAAGAGCAATGAAGAGGGGGTAAAAAGTCTATAAGGGTGACCCAAAGAAAAGCTCCAACAAATGAGGTAAAATGACACTCCAATCCAGACAACCACCGGCCAGAAACAAAACCCCCATACAACCGGGGTAAAAATGCCACCAAATGAGATAGAGAAAAGCACGCAAAAACAGACCGGGTTTAAAAATAACCCGGAGAGATGGAGGGGAAATGAAAGGGTGGGACTATGCCATGATAGAAAAGGTAAAAGACAAGAAAGCATGGGGAAAAAAAGCCACCCGAAAACCCTTGCGCCCGCTAATGACTAGCTGCAAAAGCAGACCCGCCACGGTATATGAGGATGAGGTGAAAATATAGAAGATGAAATGCCAATTGGGGGTAAAAGGTATGTGTATGTCCCTCGGGGTATTAGAAATGAAACAGGCCGTCTAGGAATGTGATGTGCAACGTGATAAAACTCGGACTCGAAGAAATGCAAAAAAAGGGGATAAGCGTGGCAGAGGCGAAGAAATGAAAGAAAGGGTTCATGGATTCGGTGACCGTGATGGGCCTCCGGGGTGTCCCATCGAAGCAGGATTAGGCGGGTATGCATGGTGTGGAACTGCGTCGCCGGGGTACATAGGATACGGCACCACGCCCATTCCAGACATGGCACTCATATCCTGCCATTGCGGGTAGCTCATTCCTGGTGGGTATGAGACTGACCCTGGTGTGTGCATCTCAGGCGTGCCTGGCGAGCCTTGCGGGGCCATGGCCATGGCACTCGTGGCAGACAGGGATTGTGCGGGTGTAGTCATTCTCCGTTTGAGCTCCGTGGGCATTTGTGGGTGAAATTGATTAGGGTATGATGATCCCATGTCCTGCCCAGGATAGCTCATGGTTCGTGGTGGTGGCTGCGGGACCTGCCAAACTGTTCCGTCTGGCTGCATAGCGTATGCTGTCTGGCCCATAGGCTGCGCTGGGCCTCCCATTGAAGATGCCGCGGATATCGGCGAAGGGGGCGGCAGGCCTGAGTGTATGCTCCCGGGATTCCATAAGTTGGGTGACATATTCATCATCTGACCCTTTCCGGCTGCCATTGTATTCAACAGCTGCGGGTCCGCGATTGTCGTAAATTCGTCCCATGCGACCCCCGGGTCCATCGGTTGATGTCCAGCAAAGTCTCCTGGTCCCATGGGTCGGTCTAGTTCGAATTAATCAGTCAACGAATGCGTCTTGATTGCAGTGCAGAGACGATTATCTAAACCTACCTGGCGTTAGACTCATGTTGGCTTGAACCATTCCAACGTTGTACGTTGACATGTCCTGCGCGGACGTGTTCATTGGCATAGTCTGGTATGGGTAGAAAGTCTCGGCGGGGTCGGCCATCAAATTAGTCGGAGAGGAAGCAATCGGTGTGGTATTTGAGCGCTCGGTTGAGGGTGTCTCCAATCTCGAATTTGGTCGTGATTTCTTTTCAATCGGTGGTTGTTGGTCCACTGGAAAAAACTGACAGTCCTTTCTCAATCGAATGCAGTTCTCACATCGTCCTTCCGTGTCATCTGGCGCTACAAGACATCGGATCTTTCGTCGTCGGCAGTGCACTGTAAAGGTATAAGTAAGATTATCACATGCAAATACCCCATCCTCGAGAGGGGTTGTTCATTTCCTCCTGATCGACGCACTTTCGCACTGCGAAAACGACAGAGAAAGAAAGGCGACAAGCAAAAAGGGCGATGGGTGCTTGGGATTCATTACTGACCACATGCGACAGAGGTTCGATGATATCCTAACTTATTGCGCTTCTTGTCATTTGCGTCCATAACGCTTTGTGAATTTGCTGTTGATGCCATCTGGTCGACAGCTATGGGCATAGCTCCCACGAGCACTATTCTGTCGGTGTGTCGGTCGAAGGTGCATCAACGGCCCTGGCGAAGCGAAAGGTGTGCTTTTGAAGCAACTGGCTGAGAGTTCCTCGAGGCGTGATCAAAGATGAATGCGACAAGAATCCGCGCAAGGCCATACAGACACTGCGGAGAGAATATGACCGAGGAGTGCCTCCAGAGGATGACGCTGCTTCAATTCCCGGGCTCTGGTCCACATACGCCACACTGGATCAGGTCTGATATTGCGCGCGTTTCAGAGCGAGGATGTTGGGCGTATGTTAGGGCCCGCCGTGTGTCTCAAAGTATAGAGGTAATCTTGCAATAGAATGGCCGAGGATAGATTGGATTCCAGCTTCGGAGGTCCCAAATTCCCAAGTCCAGTAATTGCGAATTAATCAAGGATAATTATAGTGATTAAAGTGTTTGTAGAATGCCGGGGATTTGGACGGTGATAGGGCCTAGAAGTTTATTGTAGCCCAGTTTGAGATCGAGGAAGAAACCACACTAGGGGGACAAGTCAAACGATAATAACCAAAAAGAGATTAGTAAGAAAAGGGAGAAGGGAAAAAAGAAAAGAAAAATAGGGTATTCAAAGGAGCGAATATGAAGTGAACGGTGTGAAGAGAAGAAGAGCAGATCGAAGATGGTAGGTATAGTCCAACAGGTAGAAGCTAATCGCGGGGTGAAACGCCCAAAGGTCTTTTTGTTATTTTTTTTTTTTTTTTTAAAGAGAGAGTTTTTTTGGGAGATTTTTGGTTTAATTTAATTTTCACAAGTATGTATATCACGCCGTACGTGGAACAAGGTGGCTCTCATACCAACTAAGACTAACACGGATGTATCGACTTAGCCCAAATCAACTGCAGGTCATTGTCAATGGATGATCAGTTCAGGGGTCCGCGGACAACTTCCCTTAATGCTCTAGATTTACTACGTTAGTGTATCGCAGACTTTACTCTTGGATGGAGAGTATTTCTTGTTTTCTACAAAGTTTTCCCTTTTTAGTCTCTTTTTTCTCTCATCATCACTTTTTTTTTGGCCTATGTAGTTCCTTATTTTAAATCCTGTTACCATCAGATTGGTCCTTGGATGATTAGGTAACTTGCCAATGCCCCCTGATTGCGTACTATAGACCCGGTTCTTCAAATGAAGTACAGACGAGGAACCATGGTCTGGGAGCCCTGACAACAGTGGGGATGTGTGGATGTTGGATGATGGCCGCTCAAAGTGTTCAATACCAGTTAGGTTTAGGGCCAACAAGGATACCTGTCAATCATCGATGAACTGGGGAATATTTCCTTCAAGTCCCAAATAAGTGATTGGTGACGCGAGCTTAGGTCGGCACCTAGAACCAATAGACTTGTTGATTTGGGGGTCCATCAAAAAGAACCTTCTGTGTCTGGTCATTTCAGAGGCTGATCCCTATAAAGCTAGAGGGCTTCTCGAAGGGGTACAGTGCAGCTCGATCTAAGGACTATTGACCACATGGCCTTCTGGAAGACTAGAAATCCCACTATACCCGATGATTCTACTCCGTAACATTATATGAACTGAAACGAACCATCGGTTAATTTGTGCTAAAAACAGATTCAGGGTCCACGGTCAATGTGTATCAGGCTATTACAACATAGTTTTTATTGTTTTAAATCCGGTTTCGTTTTTTTATTTTAGGATTTGTAGTTTGTTTAATATAACCTTTATTTTGGTCTAAAAAGGATATTATTATAATAATATCTGTAGTTTTGGTTTTGCCCCTTTTTCCAAGTAACTTCAATTCCTTATTTGGCTGGCATCTTTACCCGGAAAAAAAAAAAAGAAAGAAAGGAAAACCGTCAAAAGGATCGATGGGACTAAGTGGACCAATCAATGACCACGGACCTTTCTGCATGGATCCAACCACAATGTACGGAGTAGTACCTTGGAATGAAAAGTCTTTACCTAATTATACATCTAATGCTAATAGGACAATCTGCGTGTTTCAACGTTTATGATGGCGTATCTGGGGCACACTTCTAGAAACACGTACGTGGCCCTTAAGATTTGATTCTAACACAATAAAATATTAACATTGTACTTTGAAACCCAATAGACATCAATCTGCATCTACACAGCCCTGAACTACACCCAAGTAGGATAACCGTCCGAAAGCCTTAAAACACAACTACGCACAAATAATATAATATAATATAATATACGGAGTACATGGTAGGGTAACATACTGCGAAGTGCAAGCGATCTCACAAACTCTGCGTGGGGCAGGTCAAGGTTTGATTAAGGATCGTCTTTACTGTGGTAGCGTGTTACAGGTTGGTCTTGGCATTCGTATGGGGCTCATCTCGGGGTTTTTTCCTTCTGTCTCAGCTTCTATGGAGTCTTATGGAAGGAAATATTCTAGGTTTGAATGGAGAAATAACGGGGAATTGGTGCTTATTCTACCCATAAAGTATAATGTTACTTCTTCGGGCACACAAGAGGGGGGGGGAGAAAAGGGGGTGGCTATTAGACTCCCACCGGTTAAACCGAAGAGGAAAACGTGTCAAACCTGGCGTGGCTTGGAGAATATACTGTCCTGGTACGAAGTGGACTGGAGTGGACGATGATCTTCATACTATGGTATGGTGTATCACGTCAAAACAACCCCTCAAGGCCAATAAACGCCACCGATCACCGTACTCGGCATACTCTCGTGCTCTCCAAGCCACTCCTACAACGTACTTTGTACAACCTACCAGGAGACTCTAATGTACAATGTAAACTATATGCTTTAGCATCGAGATTTTGAGCCCAAGGGGATGGTTTTACCGCCATTTTGCGAAGAAAAACGACAAATTGTTGCTGTACATACTGCCCACGCTCTGGCCCCGCAACTTAGCACACTCTGGTCGAAGATCGACAAGCACGGGTCTTGGGAAATGCGCAACAGCCGATACTATTGGGTATCGCGACAAAGACTATCTGGAGTTGAGGTGTATGTGTAGCTGAACAACCAGCGCATGTATCGTGACGCGGTGAATGTTAAAATGGGATAGATCTCGTAGTAGTGCGAGGTCGGCGACTCCGCAAGCATAAAATCAATATATGTACGAGTGTAGATAGCATATGGTAGTTATACAACATAAATTTACAACATAAAGTTGTAGCATTCTAGCAGTAACTATGTCGTAAGGTCCGTAACCAGGTTCACTTGAACGCAATTAGCGTAAAGCCCCAACGGGCCTCGCGTCGTTGTCGATCGGCCAATTGTTTAAACTGAAACAAGGGTCCAGTCCAGGGCTGAGCCAGATCTTGTTAATCTTAGCCAAGAATAAACACATGTGGATAGAAGTAGAACAATCTTTGCATTCTAAGAAGTCGCTTAACCACGTCTATACTAGTCTACTTGGGTACATGTTTAATCTTGTTTTTTTATTGTACGGAGGACAATTCCAGAAATGTCCCTAACTATTCCCTTCTGGGATTAGTAGGCAAAGCCCCTGCCAAATCCCAACTGCCGGGCTCCGCAGTGGCGTGCAGGTATACCCTATGAGGCATTAGGCGTGTTATGATGATCGCTCTTTGGGAAACTGCTTATCCGATGGTATTTTTTTTTTACTAGGATGGTCTGTCGCGTGGCATACTTTCGGGGTTGGTGCTATTTTGGAATGTCTACTCCGTAGGCCTTACATCCCCTAGGGAGTTTTGGTAACAAGCCTTCAGTTACCCAAGGCACCTCCATACAACATGCATATACGGATGCATACGTTATGCAGATGATAAGATGATATGATCTAATATGTAAGAACTCTGAGATGATGTGATATGATCTCAGGGTGCAATATAATGCAATTAGGGTTATACCTCTAATCCAAAAGTATACTTCCCCTACTCCGTACTCCCTACTCCCTACAATATATATAGTAACAAAACTCCGTACGGAGACTCCGTACGGAGTTTGAGATCGGAGATCTCCCTGTGGACCAGCAATGCAGGGACCTTACTGGTCTTTCAGCTTTGGTCCGGTTGTTTCACCATCCTCGGGGCCCTTGGCTTCATTCGGTCGTCGGCTGCCTCAAGGGGGAGGGTCACCCTTTTTAACCTGCAACCTGCCTTACGCGTCCTCCCAAGAAAAACCCCATTCCTCTCTTCATTTTGCCCCTATCATGATTTGCGGCGTTTTTATTTTATTTTTATTTTGTTTTTAGCTGATGGAGAAGAGGAAGGTGGTATTCACTATTCTAACTTTCTCCGATGGCGAGGCCCCCTTCTTGACAGGCTTGGGTTTCTCCCTCCCCCACGGCTCCTCCGAAGAGAAAGCCGTTGAAGCTGCCGAAGGCTTTTTCTAGTCCCAAAAAGGAGCTAATATCCGCAGACTTATTCTACATTGTACACAGGCATGGAGATACAATGCCCCCAGTTTGCGCGATTATAGCCTGTCGTGTTTCGGGCTCATTTACCCCGTCCAGCCCCCAAATTCGGCTTCCAGAAATAGCAGCATGCGCAATTCTATTCATTTGCGAAATCCCACCTCATTCGCTTATACGCACCACAACCATTACATCAATGGCTCTCGCTTGCCTTATTGAACATGCGACACAACATGTCACACGAGTTTCCCCGGACCGACTTATTATCGCATGGCACCCAACAGCAGCACACCACGCCCGAGCGAATGTTTCCCTGTCTCGGCTGCCCCGCGCGTCGATGACAAGAATCTCCGGCGCTTGAGCTGCCTCTGGGCCTTGCGACAATGTCGATTGCGGCGCTGAGGTGGAGGAGAGGGAGTCCAACGAAACATACTTGTATCGATAAGAGTTGTGCAGAGGATGGCCTGGTAGACGCGTGTACTTGGAAACGGGCCTCGTAGGCTGCTGGGGCTCATCTTTCTCGCGGTCGGATGACTTGTGAGAAACGACCCCCAACGGTGGACAGCACTCGTGGGCGGAGATAAAGCGCACATTATACTTGAGGGGGAAACAAACCGTAGTTGAAACTCCAGCACTATCCGCATCTTTGATCGCGAACGACATGGATGCCTTAGCAGGTGTAATGCCGTTGCTATTGGGGGGCTTGTAATCATTGACTGACAAAGTCAACCCTTCGATAGTGATAGTGTGTATCGCACTTGTCTCTGGATTATCCGTTGGGAGTGTAAAGGCTTTCGCTGTGATGTCTCCCATGCCTAGCGGTGACGATTCCAGCACAAGCTTAGCTCCTTGCTTGATTCGAGGCCTGCTCGAGATCTGCGGAACCTCTTCAACCGGGAGTTCAAGCCATCCACACTTGAATAATTCCCGCGTAATCTCATCGCGGGGCATCATGTCGCTGCTGATCCACCCCATGCACGTCTTAGCTCCCTTTGAACAGGACAGGACACGTCCGACCACGCATGCTTTACTCCACCAACTCCGTTCTCCATAAACGAACCCTCCATAGAGGTTGGCAATTGAGCCCAGTTTATCCAGTGCATCTGCGTCGTTCTCAAGCAGTGTCGCCATGAGAAGGTGACTAATCGCCTCTCCGGGTATCACGAACCCGGAGAGCAAGGAGCGCGAGATCCAGCCTAAATTTTTAGACTGTGGATCGCCAGAGCTACAAAGCTTGACGCGTCGTCGGCAGGGGCTTCGTGCGTACATATCCTCCTTGGCCAGTAACATCTCCTTGGATATCTTTTCCCGTCCCCACCTGTCATCAACGACTAAGGCAGGCAGAACCGGATTGTTAGGATCTCCAAGTTTGAGCTCCATGGTAGCTCTCAGTGCAGCCAATTTTGGCCATCCAATGTTTTCTGCGAAGACATACAGACCCTCCAGCTGCTGCCGAACGTGCGAAGAGCTCAGTTCACAGTCCCAGGCAGACTGTAGATCCGCAACAGGCGAGCTATGCCGAGCGATGCTCTCAAGCAGTGAGAACCGATGGCTTTTCCCAGGCGGCTTGGTGGCTGAGCCACCCGGAGATGGCCCTGATTGTGGCGACGGGCAAGTGATATGCAGACTGTTGAGGAACCGGCGCACAACAACCAGATCCCAATTCAGCTTGCCTTCTCGCAAATTCTCGAACTGTACAAGCTCATGAATCGTGATATGACCGCCGTGCGGATCATGCAACATGCCAACTCGCACGAACGCGTCCAAGCGAAGAAGCAACTCGGCAGAGAGGAGCATCTGGATCAGCAACCACTTTCGCTCCATCCCGGACTTGATCAAAACATCCCGCGGCACCTTTTCATTACTTGAACCGGGGTCCAGACAGTCCCCATCGCCATGCAGGGATACCTCCCATAGGACCTGCCCTGCCCGAAAGCGCCATTCTGGGAGACTGAAATTGATCCATGCTCCGGGGGTGGCCAGCACGATTGCCAAAGTTTTGATCTGGGATTTGACGCTTTGCGGATGACCCCCTATGATGTCGGCAGGTGGAGGGCGAGGGTGAAGGAATTGAGTGTGTAAAATGTCGTGCAACTCGCGCGGGCTTTCAATATCCAGGATTGTCTTCGTTGATCCCTCCGTGAGCATTTCATGTCGGTACTTGCGCAGATAGTCTAAACGTTGCACCAGAGATCGCATGTTGATATCTCGTACTCCAATGCGCTTCCAGGCCTCGGGGCCCCCGCAAATGAGCTTATGTCGATCGTACACGGCACCACTTTGACACTGCGAATACGGTTTGTTGTATCCCTCCATTATATTAAACGCCTCCGTTGCCGCCATGGTTGAGACTTGTTGTAAGTATGGAGGTTTCCTTGGGGTTTCGGGGCCAGTATATCGGATCGCGTCCGCCACAGGTAATTCAAGAAAGTGCCGGAAACCGACGGTGCCAGGTTCTTTGCCATTATTGGACAACATGTTCGGTACTTCGAAGATCCCAACGTCAAACGTTGCCCTGTTGACAGCGCCTATTCGGCGCCAGTCAAGAGCTTGGGTCGGAACGCCGCCTTTGATAGCCCAGTCGTCTGGGAGCGGCAGATGAGCGTGAAGTGTGCTCAGAGTGAAGGATGCATGGGGCAGTGGCTTGCGATCCCACATATGTTGGATTACTGAGTTCTGCTCATCCCAGGGGAATATCACCTCGGGATACCATCGACCATGCTTGCCCTTCTCCAGAAGAAAGTGGGGTGCCCCAGACAACATTGCCTTGATGTCTTTCGTCGTGAGTTTTGATTCCTCTGGTGGGACATGGTTGGCAGCAGGCGACTTGTCTTTATGTTTGGTCGCCATCTCCAGTCTGGATTCGAGATGATCATAGATATTTCCAGGTTGCGCTGGCTCACAGTGTGCCCCTGCTGTGGGAGAGTCGCGCCTAGGGGAGCCAGGAGGATCTTTGTTGTCATCTCGCTGGCCACTACTCACTCGTCGTAATTTTGGTAGCGCGTTCGCCTCAGTTAAACGCGACTGTTCTTTTTCCTTTTTCGCCATGAGCTGGTTGTTATAACGACAAAATAGACATTCTTACTTGTGTTGCGGTTGAAGGACGTGTGTCCGAACTACCGCTGTGCCTTCGAAATAGACTTCGGAATGCCCCGTTGTTGGTTTGGTCATCTTCGTGATACTCGGGAGTATGGCGTTGTGATGGTGACCGCTTGAGTGCATTAAACTCATTCTGGGCAGTGGAAGCTGCATCTGAGGAACGACGTCGGCCAAATAGGAAAGACATCAGAACCCATAAGGGTGCGAGTATTGCAACTTCTAAATAAATCAAATGTCCCAGGAAAACAAAAGATTAAGAAATAGAAATCCGAGATATTAAGAACTATACTCTTAAGTGCTGATCTCGGCTCCTCGGCTCGTGAGATGATCCTGGAAACGGCAATGCGGCAAGTGGGTGAGAGCCGAATTTTTCCGTACATGCACAAATGATGATGAGATGAATTAATGAATCCCAGAATCTGGTATCAAAAAAAAATAAAGAAGCAGGGAGGTTAGGGAGGTTAGGCTGAGATTTGGAAAGTGATGACGTCTTATGGACGCGGCGAGCATCATACCATCCATCTTATCTACGTTGTATGTTTGTACATCTTTTTAGACAAAACAGCAAACTAAAACAAACTTCTTTATATACTTCTCGGTATCTGATTTCAAGCGAAAGCGACATAAGAGCCTCAAATTTATATTAAAGCTAGAGGGCTTATCCTTGTTTTGCATACACCAGAAGGAATTTATGTGTACATAGGAAGGTACTTTTTTTTTGTCCATGCAGGACTGATCATAATTTCTCTCATTCTCTCATTAGAAAATCCAGTTCTCATAATATCATCAAACTTCCGCGGTAAGGTACTCCCCATCGATTGCATCCTTTTTTGTTTTTCTTACGAATGCTGGTGGAAGAATTCGAGAACGGTCTTGTATCCACGCTCGTACTCCTTGCGCACCTCGGGGCTCTCCAGATCCGATCGCGCAGCCATCCAGCCATGAATCTGAGTTGGGAAGGTCTCAACGTACTTGGGCCCCTTCAAGTTGGCCTCGAAGTCCTTGACGTCTTGGGCGGGTTCATCTTTTGAGGCGAGCAACGCCATGGGGATGTTCACGGCCTTTGCGTCATTGGCGTCCACCATAGCCGGGTGGCACTGCACGGCCGCCTTGAACAGTTTGTTATCAGCGCCGGAGGACAGTGAAGCGATCTTGCCGCCCCAGCAGAAGCCTAGGATCGACCAGGACTGGAAGTTGCCGCCAGGGGCTAGCTTGTTGCCTTCGGCGACGACATTGGGGATCTTGGAGAGGGTTTTGGGTGGCGCGGCCTTAGTTGAGAAGAAGTGACCTAGCTTCTCCTTGTGCTCCTGGGTGGTAGGGGGATACCACGAGATGTCGGCGGGGCTGCCCTCGAAGAAGTCGGGAATGAACACGCGGTATTTCTGGTCGGTCGACGTAGCGAGGATGTCGGCACCCTGGATGGTCTGGTCGAAGAAGCCGAAGATGTCTGCATATCACGCAACTGTATCAGTGAATGGTCGTGGTGCATTCCTCATGGGGAGATGAGTGACTGACCATACACGACCAAGATAGCCTTGGTGGCCGATTCGGGGCCGGTGACGTCTAGAAGTGATCTCATTAGCTTAATCGTAGGAGTTCAGCGAAAGTAAGAACACACAAGTCTTCAGGCCATTGATGGTCTTGTATTCACCCTTGGGCTGGTAGCCCTTGGATACAACAGGGGGGATTCTGTGCACGGGGATGGTCAGCGACGAGTAATTGAGCCATCACAGAATGCAATGGATGTAGGGACCACGAACGAGCAACAGGCTTTACTGATTCCAGACATGGTTGTAAAGAAACAAGCTTGGAATGGAAAGGGGTGTGGTAAAGTGGTATTTGCAAGCAACGGTCTTCGGAAGGTCAGAAATGGTCTCTATTTCGTTTGGGGGTAACCAGGACTAGAGATGTACATACAAGCTTCAATTGAGTTCTGAATCAAAAGCGAAGTTGAAGAAAGTAGGTCTGGAGGTAGAAAGGGGACTCGAAACGCAAAGCGGAAAAATCATTGGAGTGCTCTACCCCGCCGTTCGACGTCATCGGAGCAACACTCGGCAATTCAAGGAGATGCAACCCGGTGCAACTAGGAAATCTCAAGGCTATTTGGCTCGTTTTCTGTTTGGTTGTCCTCGGTCTCTTGATGGCTTGATTTCCAAAACTGCTCTGTTTAGTCTGTTTGGTCGGCTATTAACGCGATCGGGTGATTTATGTGGATATATATATTGGTCTAACCACAACCGAGGTTATATGCCATTTATATCAACGTGAGCAGACAAATAGGTAGCACAAACGATTTACAATGAAATTTGAACTAGACGTTCTACTGAGATAAAAATTTTCGAAAACCGGGGTACTGGGTGAGCCTGTGTATGTTGTACAACATAGCGAAAGACTCATAGAATTTGATAATGTGATTTCCTGCAGTAAACTAAAGCGAAGAAGTATCACAAACATCACTGGGTCTTGATGAGACCACAGCATTTATGCACTCAGGGGTTTCACCGCAGAAAATGTCATACCGAACATCTAGCTTTATGAGCTTGATGAGAGCCCAAGAGTGATAAATACAGGAAATCAAATCGGTCAAATTTTCATGATAAATAGAACAACACGATGCGAGAGAAAGTTGACGTCTCTTCTTAATTCTTACCTCCAAGGCAATACAATGCAAGCACTGTCAGAATATTGCCGCAAGGGAGGATCTTACAGCGACCGAAAGATGCTCGTGGGGCTGTTCTCATCGAGAGGCGAAAAAAAAAGAAAAAAGAAATAAAACTAAATTCCCAAAAAATAATTGCCGAGACAGAGAGGCTCTAGCTTGGGATTCTAGACTAACCTTGGAACAGAAAGAGAGATCCGTGCTCTATTACCTTTGTTGAGTGTGAGACCCATATATTAGCAGATTATAGTCGATATACAGAAATAGCCCAGACACGTTGGAAAGGTTCGCAGGCAAAATGTGGGCTCTGAAATCCACATAGGCCGGGACATACCCATCCGCCCTGCAGCAAACTCATGGCCGCAGATCTCCCGTGAGCAAAAAATAGTCATCCTTCCACGAAACGCCATTCCCGAGGACGATCGTGAACGCCAACCGTGAGCCTCACCGAAGCCACATCGGCAAGAGCCGATGCAGGCGGCACTAAGGCGTTCAAACCCAACCAGGTGGATCCTTGCGCGCTGTCACATCTGGACAGTACTTAGGAGCCGCCTTGCATGAGAGGAGCGACTAATCGGCTGCGAACCGTAGCATAGTGTGGTCCAGGGATTGCACCTGCAAATCGAGAAAAGGCTGTGCGAGGTCGATCAAGTGGGAACCTAGCATAGGAGAGGGGCCATAGATGGTTGATGATCAACTGATCGTCGGTGAGATGAACCTTTTTGGGTAGGCGATGTGCGGCTACAGACGCGGTGGAGGGATGTGAGCGCTATCGATTTTGTCGACTCTATTTCAGCGTCCAAGACAAATCGGGGTGTCTAGTGAATGTTAGTATACCGCATAGAATGTATAGAATGTACCACTTGGGAGAAATGCCGTGTCTGTCACTCACGAAACACAGCTAGGGTAGAGGTATGCAGTTCTCAAGAATGTGACTCGCCTACCTCTCGCATGTCTAAGACTTGCCCCCCTTTTCTTTTCTTTTTTTCCCCCCTTCTCCTATTTCTTTCTCTTTTTTTTTTTGCTTTTGTGAGCACTGCAGGTTTTGAAGCCTAGCTTGCTACGGAGTACTAAATACGGGGGAAATGCGGACTGGATCGTAATATTAAATCCCATGCGCCAGTGGACATGTCTAAGCTGTGCCAAGGAGCTTCAGCTATCCGAGCATCCTATGCATAGGTAGAGGGAGTTACCAGCCTCCATGGAGTACTCGGCACATATCTTTAAACCATGTGATAATTAGTTTGCGGCAGATCAGCTCTGTCAAGTTTTATATTTGGTTTAGCTATGTACGGGGTAGGGAGCACATACTACAATGATAGACATCGATCGACAGGGCATGCCCTCCCTCCCCCCCTTTTCCCCTACATAAGCATCTGCCACGTCCGTGCAGAAGGCAACGAAAGAGATGCCTCTGTTGGTTGATTGGAGGATAAGATATCTTTCGGGACCCAAGCGAGGTTCTCGTGTGGAGTGCTCGAGACCCGTTTCATTGGCATTCCGCCACCCAACCTACAATATTACTTAGATCGTACAACATATGAGGGAAACCCGAGAGAGTGGATGCTGGAGGCGATTGGCTTTCGGGGACTGAGAGAATAACGGGTTATGTTAAGTTGACCTTTTTAAGGCCCGAGCCAACCTTGGAAAGTAACAAAAGCGAAAAAAAAGAGGAAGCGAAAGGAGCTACCATGGCCGGTGAACCCGGGGGACCAATCAAATCGACCTTCTACTTGGGCTAATGGGGGCTAAAAAGGAAAAAGAAAAAAGTGCAGATGACCATCAGAGACATAGATTATAGTCTGAAGCACGGAGTACTCCGTACGGAGTACAACATACTCCGTAGTATGGTCTACAATATACCTCTGGCCTAAGTAGGTTGTATATTATAGGGAAAATGGAATAAAAAGATGAACAAAAAAGATCAAAAATTAAAAAAAGAAGACTAACTAGATTGCGCGATCATGTTTTTTAAAACTAACGAATGGCCGGTCAGACAGCTCGCTTCCCTCTGCCTTCTCTACGGTCTTCTCGTATTCTGGCCATTCCGGTCTTGTCCGTGCGTGGACATCTTGGTCTCCTTATTGGACAGGAATCCTATTGTGATAGTAGAAAAAAAGTATGGATCCATTTCACTATTTTATCATTTTATCATTTTTACTGATATTTTCTTTTTTTTTCCCTTTTTTTTATTTAAAAAAAATTAGAAATTTCTTTCTTTCTCTCAATAATAGCCGGGTCCATTCCTGTTAGCACAGGTTCTCTCCGGAGTCCCTACACTAGCGCCCTTTTTTCACGCGATCAGTCCGGACGCAAGGGATTTCCCTCGAGGAAGAAGGGTCTTTTTTTTTAAAAATTATTTTCTAGTTATAGAGTAGGTACGGAGTACTCTCTGTATACATATTTTGAGTGAGTTATTTAATTATAGAGGTAGTATTGACAGAAAACAAGAAGATTAAAAGACCCAATAAACCAAATAGTCACATATAGATATTATATGAGATTATATGCGATATGATATTATATCCACAGATATCAAAATGAAAGAGAAATCGAAAAAAAATCCCCCTAAAAGTCAACAATTCGGAACAACCAACCGATGGGTTTCTTAGCTGTCAACCACGTTCTCTGCTGACCCCCCTCTTGTTTTCTGTGTTTTTCGCCTGTTTCGCCCTTTTTTTCGCCTTTTTTCTCTCTTTTTGATGGAGTTCTGTTTTATTATACCATTCCTTTCCCCACGGTAGCCAACCTGGCTAGACCCGTGTCGACTCCATTCCCCGAGAAAAATCAATCTTATTTACTTTTCTTGACTTTCGTTATAACTCCTGACTCTTTTTATTATAATACTTCCCCCGCGCTTGCTATCGCCTCCAACGCCACGGTCCTTTGCCCACCCCCCCCCCCCCCCCCCCNCCACATCTTTCTTCCTCTCAGCTTCACTTCTTTTAGTGTTTCAACTTCTCCTCATTTCTCCCCGAGACCATGTACTACACGCGCTTTCGTCGACCGTGATAATCTCACTTTTTCAATCCATCTTTCGGATCTATTTTGTTAATTTCGCTTTGTTTCAAGAGTTCTCTAGTCCTTCCGGAAATTCCCCTATTTCTCGAGAGAACTTGAGTCCTTCGACTCTCTCTATATTTCGATCGCGAGCCCCAGCGATCGACATCGCCCCTCCTGGATTCTACCAGCCCTTCCGGGGGCGTACCTGGCGATCGAGATTGGGCTTTGAGCGGATCATCTTTTGGCCAGCTCACCAACATCAACGACCCCGAATTTTACGTAGGAGTGAGGGATCCATCCGCAAATCTGGCGACCCTAGCAGTACCGGCGGGAATGGGGACAGCGTTAGACGCGCTGTCAGCCCCGCCGTTGAACATTCGTCGTCCAGCGGCTCCAACGTTACCTAGCTTTGAGCTCCCACCACCACCGTTCACGTTGGGTCCGGCCGCGGCGGCACCACCCAAGTACGCCGGACATTCCACCCACCCCCCAGTCTCCCACGCGCCAGTGAATGTGAGCGTGGGGAACCTTCTAACGCCACCCGCCACAATTCAAACAGGGGAGCACGCCACACCCCAACCCTTGGCAACATCAACCGGCGCGTCCTCCGAGCTCCCACCGGCATATTGGTCAGGGGCCAATCCATATGGACAGCCCTGGGCGTCCGGGGTAAACCAATACTCAGCCCGAAGTTCCTTCTCACCGTCCGGTATGCAACGGTCATCGGTAATATCACCACCGACGACGGATGGGTTGCCGCACCCATATGAAGCCCCGACATTATCTTATCAAGCTTTACCCGCCCCGTCAACCATGCCTCCCTCCGCTTCACAACCTGCCATGATGTACCATGGTGGACCCGCTACATCTCCCGCCCCACTGCCATCCAACGATCCATATGCACCCAAACACCAGCATATGTATGCCGCTTCTCCTCCCATGCACAGTCCCCACCAGGCCGGTTTCTCTCCCATGTATGGCCCTGCAGGGCTTGGCATCCACCCTCCAGGGCGAATGTCTGTTCACAGTCCATCAGCAGGACAGCCCCCGTTGGGGTATCCCCGTCAGCCCTGGCCCTCATATTCTCTCCCGGCGATGAACGGTCCCGTCATGACCAATGTACACAGTCCCGGTGGACCCATGTCGATGATGGGTGGAATGCAACCCGGGCTTCTACCGGGATTCAACAGTGGACATGTTGCCAGCTCTCAACATCTATATGGGGGCCATCCACCACCGCACGGCATGTCCGCCCCCGCGGCGGACCGACCTTTCAAATGTGACCAATGTCCCCAGAGTTTCAACCGCAATCACGACCTCAAACGCCACAAGCGCATTCATTTGGCCGTGAAGCCTTTCCCCTGCTCGCACTGTGACAAGAGCTTCTCGCGCAAGGATGCTCTTAAGGTATGTATCTGTGATCTTGTGTAACAATTGCCGCATACTGACTTTCTCCCGATAGCGACATATCCTTGTGAAGGGTTGTGGAAAGGACGGAGAATCGGACGCGAACAGCAATCAAGTTGGGGCCGATATTAAGGGTGAAGGGCGGAGTGAAGACGGCAGCCCCCTCCTTAATGGACGAGTTTGAACCGTGTTCTGGTCTTCCCTGTGACACTTTCGTCCTTACTGCGACGTAACTCCCCCACCGAACGTTCATCCACATATTTATGCGGGTGGATTTCGAAGACATTGTATGTATCTACCGAGGCATTGGGAGTCGGGGTTCCTACCGGGTTTTACTTTGATTTATATTATTTTTTTTGAGCTTCGGCGAAGGGTTTGTGATTTGGGCATCATGGGAAGGTCTGATCTCTGCTTTTTTTATCCCCCTTTTTTTTTTCTTCTTCTTCTGTCCGGATTTATGTTTACCATATGTGCTTATCGGACTCATGTGTGACGTGTGTACCTATCCTGCTTCTCTGTGATTTAAAGCGATTAAGCGAACTGTTAATGGGATGGGCAACGTCGGTATATAAACACTGCATCAATTATGATATGGAAGATATCCCGAGCAAATCCAATCAAAGTATATTAATCGTCTTGATCTATGGAATAAAACAGCTTGCAAGCCACGTTTTGTTACTCAACCGTTATTGGCTGATTACCTGTTTGCCTATAGAGTTTGTCAGACCTATGCCCAGGTGGCTGGTTTGGCTGAACCCCATCTCAGCCACTTGCTGGGGAGCCACATGGCTGTCTTATTCTAATGAAACAACGGGGTAATGGGTCAGTCTAGGTATTAAGATGGATTTGAATTTCTTGGGATATATCTTATGACCTCCTATTTTTGTGTTTTCGGGAAAACGGAATATATTCCCATTGTAGTCTGAAATAGGTATCATTGTGTTGACCCATCACGAAACCAAGGAACGAGCCTCTCTACAAGTAGAGGATCGCCATCTCTCTTTGATCTTGGATGGAAACTATTAAAATTATACTTTGATTCGATTCTCCGCAGGATACCGTTACATTGCCCCCTTTTGCTGTATATTTGTTGGGTGGTCGAGGCCCCAATGGAGTCGGCTAAGCTGCATCCTGGCACCATATGCAAGTCAGATATCCCACTTCGTTTCTCTCTCTCTTCCTCTCTCTACATCTATTCCCCTCCAATTGTGGTGAATGCACAATCATTCTTCCGCTGTTGAGACCTATCATTGAGTAGCATCTCTAGATGTATATCATCATGTTTCCCCTACTCTTGGTGTGTGCCCTGCTAGCACAGCAGACCCTAGCATTCCCTAGTCAGCATAGGGCCAACGAGAAACCCTTGCCAGGTCTCCTCCGTGCTGGCAGGGACTCTCGCAGTGGGAGCTATAAGATCCCCAGCGCTGTACAAAATGGAACTAGCAAGGCTCAGTTTGACATCTCAACACCAGCAACCACTCTTAATATAGAGAGCCTCTTCCGATTAGATGCACCTCAGGTAGATCTAATCAATAGCTCCTTGTTTGACTGGTGGTATTTCGATGCCGTCTCGGAAACCAACCCAGATGATTCCCTAGTCGTCACGTTCTTCTCCTCGTCTGCGGAAGCATTTCCATTCCTTACCCCGAATGAAACCTCCGTGCTTAATGTTTGGTTATGGGCTTCGTTTGCCAACGGCGCCGTCTTTTCCAACTCGGTCCCGGCAACTGTGGCAACGGTGACTGGCGCAGACGGCGCCGGCACTAATAGCTCTGGCGAGTGGTCCTCCACAGGGTTTAGCTGGGCTGCTCTCACAGAAGATCTATATCAGTATGAGATTATCATCTCATCTGAGGAGCTCCAGGTCGAAGGGCGACTTACCCTGACTTCCGTAAGTAGTGATTCGAAAAGCAGAGCAGACAGCTTGCTGACTTTGCCCAAAAGCAAGTACCGCGTCATCTACCCTGTGGGGTTCAAGCGGAACGGACTGCACTTGAGATTGCGCCTCATATTGGATGGGTTAATCTTGTACCCGACGCCGTGGGTGAGGTCGACATGAAGATCCATGGATCGGCGCTGAAGTTCCGAGGACCTGGTTACCATGACAAAGTATGTGATTTGACCGCGGGTAGCGACATTGAGAAACTTTACCTGACCAAGTTTATAGAATTGGTCCGATAGACCTTTTGCGGACTCTGTCCAAAGCTGGTACTGGGGCCACGGCCGTCTTGGGCCATACTCGATTGTATGGTTCAGTTACCTCGCCATTGACGACCCAACTAACACCACATATGTGAGCAGCTACGTTGCCAAAGACGGAGAGCTGCTCATATCGGCCTGTGGCCCCTCTATCCTCACTGTGAGACCGATCGGTAGTCCGGGAACTACTGGTGGGCGATATCCGCCTCGCATGGGTGATATACCGGAAGGATTCAGATTAGAATATGATCTCGGAGAGACAAATGGGCGGTTGAAAGTTAATATCTCGGTGCGAACGGTGGTCGCGGAGAGTGGAAAAAATTATATGCGATGGACAGGAGATATGGTTGGGGAGGTAATTGAGTCTGAGAGCCAACAATCACAAGAGGACGGTGGTGGTGGTGGTGGTAGTGGCTCAAAAAGAGAAATGAGAGAACATGACGCACAGTCGTCTTCTTCTTCATCTCTCGTTGGTGTTGCGGTTTTGGAGCAATTTGTCATGGTGGAATAGATGATGCCGAAGATGAGCATTATCAAAGAAAGTTGTAATATGTTCATATGATATACTCACATTAGTATAGAAAAGCACATTCTATTGACTTGAATAGTTCCCAACTTATGTTAAAGAAAGAAATGGGAGTATAACCGAGATACTCGTGCGGCGCGCAAAGGAAAATGGGAAGGCAAAATAATACATATCAGACAACATGAGACATTTAAACGAAAAAGAATAAAAGAAATGGGAATACCCGAAACATTACTGGGTACTTTGCTTAGATTTCCACTCTTTGACTAGACCCCGGTAATCCTCAGGACCATATGGCTGGAGGCACCGGGCTAGCGAGCCGCGCTTGCGCTGCGGTGACAGACCCAGTTCCCCCAGCATCAGATCAATATATGGGATCGCGTCAAACACGAAGTCGGGGTTGCGCCGTCCGAATCCCCCTGGGTAGCGATATTTGCCAAATTCAGTAAAGAGAGCAGTCTCCCAGGCGAGGTCGATTTCTGATGTGTCTTCTGTCTTGAGGTCAGACGCAGCACGCACAGCGAGTGGGCAGCGTTCGCGTGTAGCTGGGGTCAGATCGCCCTTGAAATAAGCCGAGATCCACAGTGCCTGGGTCTGAGCAATCAGGGTTGTGTTGATGGTCATGGTGATACCCATGAATGCCAGAGAGCGTTCCTTTACCAGCGAAAGAGGGACCATGAACTTCGCCAGCCGGAAGGGGTGCGGTACAGCCGCCTCGGACTGGTCGTTTAGCGGGGTGTAGTGGGGGTTCGGATTTGGTTGATCACGCAGTCGGGGGAACCGGCGCAAAATCTCCTCATCCGCCTCTTTCACCAGGTTTTCGCTCAGCGGATCCACACTCCAAGGGAATCCCAACTCGCGGTCAATACCCTCTGGCAGGAACTTGAGGTTTGGAGTGCAACGCCAGCCCGTCGAGCAGATAAGCGCTGAAGATGGCAGCGCATCGCCCGAGGATAGATGAACAGTGTGATCCGAGAGACGCTCTAGATCAGCGATGTGCACTTTGATAGTGCCATCCTTGACCAAATCAAAGAAATTGGTCGGGTAGTTCAGAATGCTGAGCGAGGAAGCGATCCAGAATGGGCTCACCCAAGGCTTCAGCTTCTTCGTTTCAGGGTGCTTGTCATATCCATTCAACTGCACGACATCATCGGCCAGAATAGCCCAGAACGCGTCCACGATCTTACGACCCAACCAGGTACCATGCAAGAAGCTGCGAACGCCAGTATATCCATCAGCCTCTCCCCAGATACATGGACTGAACCAGGTCAGCAGACGTGTAGTGACCAGCTTTTCCAGCCACTTTTTCAAGGGCGTCACGTAGGGAGGCGCCATCCAAACAGGTCCATGACCGGACTCGCGAATGATCCAGTCTACTTTCATACCTGCCGTTGCGCAGGCATAAGCCGCATCCCAGGCCGACTTGGTCCCGCCAAAAACGGTTGCGCGCTCTCCAGATTGGAGCACTGCATCTTGATACTGCAGCAGATCGCGACAGTGGAAAACCGGCGCACCAAAAGACTCCTGGTCCTTGAACGTAGGCAGGAATGCCTGTGACGTGATACCAGTGGCCACAATCATCTTCTTGGTATCGATTATTGTGGTATCCGCTCCGTGCGACACGGTCAACTGCCATGTTCCGTCCGAATTGTGTCGCGCACTTTCCACATGGCGTTCTAGTTGAATGCAATCGGCAAAGCTAAAGTGTTGTACATATGCCTCCATGTATTTTTGAATTACATGACCCGGAATATGCTGTCCAGGCTTGACACCAAAAGTCGCTTCGTCCATAGGGAAGTCACTATACTCATACGTGCCCAGCATATTGTTCGACTTGAGGCCCTTGTACAAACGGTGTTTAGCCCATACTCCGCCAATAGAGCTAGCAGCTTCCAACAAGAGCACATTGTGGCCGGGATTGACCTCGCGGTAGGTCTTGATGGCGGAGAGCCCGCTCCAACCTATTGGTAGCCGATGTCAGCGAAATAGTTTGCGACGGTCAAGACTCAACTTACCTGCGCCTACCACCACAAGATCCACGGTCTCCATTTTCGAAGAGTCCCTTACTGTCGTCTTTTCTTTCTTTTCTTGGAGGGGTAAAATATAACCGATTGCACGACCAGGATTAATGCACGAGTTTATGTACAAACAAACACAAGCGACACCAGATTACCGGGAACGAAGGAATGAGCGACTACTAAAAGTATTAGCGTCGAGTACTTATTTTTTTTGGGTTTTTAATTTCAGCCCTTGCTGTTCTGTTGCAGATGGAATGGTGTGGGACTAATAAATTAACTCACCTACAACCTAAAAAAACCTAACAGTTTCCACAGACTTTAGGATCGTTTGCGTTCGTATTCTATCAAACAGAGATCGTAGAGACATTAAAAGGACCGGAGACCTTCGGCTGATGATTCTATAATGGTATTATTATGGCTACGAACTACCCGTGGACCTAGTCCCAGACCCCCTTGATCCATCTGGGTAACAGACTACTACTCCGTACTTGGCATGCACTTGTGTACATTTGTACTCCGTACTCCATAGACTCTTCAGTGTCACCAGGGGCTCTTCTAGAGAATTCGAATCACCACTGAATATTTTTTTTTTTTAGCTTCGTTCCGTCGTTTGACTATTTTAGCCCTCGTGTCAAAGCGTGGCTAGGCCCATGGGGATCGTCGGTTCTTCTAATCTTAGGCCTTCATCTGGTTATCAGGCGGGTTGTGAGGTGTGAACAATACCCCACTATTATTTTAGATAGTTTTAACTGTGGACACATCGTGGCTGGCGTTTGGATTTACTAATTTTGTGTCAAAAAAAAGAAAACACAAGTCGGGACCAACAATATGCACGTTGCCATTTCTCGGTTGGTATCTCAATCCGACTATTGGGTGTTGTCCAATGAAATTGATTGATCTCATGCAAATTATTTGACAAGAATACAACATTTTACGGAGTACAGAGTACAAGGCTCACAATTGCCGCGGCTTAGGAAATCGTGGAAACCCGAACTGCCCGTTACATATTCGTATAATGACCCGCTTTTTGGATCCACTAAGTCGTTGGCAGCGGGAATTTACCGCTGTCGTCAACAAAGTCTTAACTTTTGGTATGAAACATGGCATGTTTCTTGAGGGGCTATGCACAAAATTAAGGTTGATAGGTACATGGAAGCTGTCAACCCCTGATTCGGAACGAAACCCATGGCCTAATTAAGTATTTATGATGTCTCCTGGACTCACTTGGCGCGATACCCCGAAAAAAAACGGCATCTCGGTTATTGATAATAATGCAACTGGCCTGAGCGCCCGATAGCTAGTTGAAAATGTTCTGTTACCTACATAACCTCGGAGTAATCCCCGGCCTGATCAGCAATCAAACCAACCCAAAAGAGAATGTGGATCAGAGAAATCGAGACATACCTGCCCTTGCTATAGCATTGTATGGCTTGTTCTCCTAATGACTTATGATTGGCCAAAATAAGCAAGCTTCATGCAACTGCACTACTCCGTACGTCTGTCTTTGGGGTCCGTTTGCGCGTCATAGATCGCAGGGAAGAAATCCCCGCTAGCATTGCGGTTCCTTGCTGCTTCTCAAAATTGGCCCAGTTGATATTGTGCCTGAGCGTGGTACTTTTGCGTAACCGAAATAAACCCCAGGTTAGACAAATTGAGTTCTATCCGGGTACTTCGTATTTGCTCTTCACTCTGATCATTCCCTCAATAGGGAATGTCATATGGACTCAGGGGAGGTGTGGACCTTTGACTACCGGTTTACGTTTCCAGGAACCAGTAATCTGGAAGTGGAACAAACGGTGCTTTCGACCTTAAAGTCCTCCCCGGCACGTTGAAGGATCCATAGCCTGGGTCTAGCACCAAAGATAGTCCATCGCTAACCAATGAGACTTGTGGATGTTACCACTCTTGCATAAGGAGTCCGAAACCTGTCATAAATTCTCTTCATGTTTGAGAGTATCTCCATAATAGATGGGGCTTACTATTTAGCTTAATGCGAGCCACAATAAGTAGACCCGGCTAACAGACATTTGAGATCGATCCTGTCCTTGCTTTTTCTTTTCTTCGTTGGTGTTGATAAGTGGACTAAGGAGCGGGCTTGGTTCTTTATCCGGTCTGATTCCAATAGCAACGAGTAAAGCCAAGGTAGATCATTGAGATATTGTCTTCTGCCGCTAGTTTCCCCCCCTCGGTGCAATTGACTTTCTCTCCCTTTATCTGAATGTACACCCTGAGTTGAATGGTCTTTTCCTTTGATTTTGATGGCATATAACACGGAGATTCCACTGCAACTCGTCAACTATGAATGGGTTTAATACCGAGGCGTTCACTTTGTTGGGGGTAGCAATTGTCATCATTGGCCTACGAACAACTGCAAGATGGATTATGGTGGGCCCAAAAGGCTTTCAAGCTGATGATTATCTAATGCTGGTGGCATGTGTGAGTTCAATTCGAACCTGCGGTCTCTCTGCTTTCATCTTGCTAATTAATATGGGTATAGGTGGTGTATGGGCTAGAAACCGGTGCAGCATACATGGTCGGCTCGTGGTTCAATGGTCTTGCCAATAACTCGATGACGGATGAACAGCGGCAAAAATTGTCACCCGATTCGGAAGAATATCGCCTGCGTGTGGGTGGCTCCAAGGTCCAGGTAGCTGGCTGGTCATTATACACTCTGTTATTATGGTTGCTGAAAACATGCATGGCCATTTTCTACTCTCGATTGACGTGGGTTTTCATTCTGTCGTATGTATTCTGTTTTTCGTTACTAACATAGATCCTACTTTTTAGCGCAGGCTTAGTGAATATGCGAATCCGAATCCATATCGCCTACGTTCTGATCGCCATAACTTATATTGCTACGATCTGTTCAATTCTCTTCGGATGCCATCCAATGGACAAAAATTGGCAAATATATCCAAACCCTGGGAGTACGCCATACCTTATCAATGACTTGCCACCTTGAGAGACCGCGCCTCTGATTATTCCCTAGATTACTGTCAGCCCGCCGTTTCAAAGATTGACATCTATGTGACTGTGGTACTTAATGTCGCGACTGACCTCTATCTGATTAGCATTCCAGCCCCGGTAAGCCTCTCTAAATATTTGTGTGTAATGTCGCTAACAATAAATCCGTCAAGATGCTTGTTAAAGCGCGACTAAAATGGCGGGAAAAACTCGAGCTCCTGGTTCTTTTTAGTGGTGGTTTGTTTGTTATGATGGCTGGTATTCTGCGTTGTGTTCTCATTTTAACAGTGAGTCGTACAGATGATTATTTGCTGAATAAAATCTAACGGTTTATTAGGCTGGCGCAAATGGGGCTCAACAAGCTGGTAGCTGGGCCTGCCGCGAGACTTTCGTCGCCGTCATCATTGGCAATGTTCCCATGATCTACCCATTGATAAGACGATTCACAAGACGGGCTGGTCTATACATTTCATCAAGGGGTGGCTCAGAGAGCTACCAAGGCTATCCACTATCAGATGCCGACACTGGCGGCGGCGGGTATTCCCGACGCAAGAAGTTCCGCCATCCACTATCGATTCCTGCAGACACTCAATGGAATACAATCAGCGACGAGCAAATGATCTTACCTACCTCACGACAACAACCCCCCACATGCACCGCAGGCGATGGCGACTGGGATTCCCATAGTCAGGGTAGCCAGGGTGGAATAAAGGTTGTTCATGAAACAATTGTACATAGCACCGAGAAGTCCCCTCGGCTATAGTATGAAGATTTTCAATCTAGAAATCTTGCGGACACTTTTCATTTCCCTCGTTTTTGTTGACCCTATGGGTATTTGAGCGTTGGCATGTCTTATTATTTAGCTTTTTTCTGTTGTGTATATTTCTATACCCCCTTTCGGCTCGGCTTTTGTCAATTTTTTGCTTTTTTATTGCGAATCCAAAACTATATCACGGAGGACTACATCCTGTTTCATCCAAGGAAGTCGCAACCTAACACGATAATACTTGAACCTGTTTCCAGATCAATAGATTGTGAGACAGATTGTGATTCGAACACATTTTAATCCGTGGATATTGTTGCACAAAATTTAGTTTCGACTGAGCGAATGAAAATTTCCATTCACTTCGCTGCAGCAATTTTGTCAAGTCTTACATCAAGGAATGGGAATTTGAAACCGATCGAAGTAAGTATGCAAGGAGGATATTTACTGAGGGTGAAGCAAAAGGGAGAATCATGAATGTTGACTACTTAGGAAGAGGGAAACTATATCTATAGCGAACGAATAGGAGGCGTTCGCAGCTAGGTAGTCATGCAAGTGATGCGGCGGGCTTCCGTTTATGCAGGTGGATGAATGGATCGGTTGAGCCGAGACCACTAGGCAGTCCCCCATGAGAGTACTTTCTGCAAGCCTTGAGATGTTTCAAGGGTACTTGTGTTTTGTTTCTCTCTTGTCTGTCTTCTCCTTCATTCCATATCTCCTTCTTTAACGGGACATAATCTATCTCAGACCTGCAAATTTAACCTCCGGACATTTGGTCTCACCACATCTACAGTGTCACCCACAAATAGGTTCGTAGAACAATTTGAATTGGATTAAATCCGCTGGAAACGCGAGTGTGTGACCGAACCTGCATTGGAATACTTGAATGTCCCTGTAATTTTATATTAATAACATCGAACTTTATGATGATCCAAGAGATAGAATCCTTCTCTCTTATACCCCATTTCTTAGGTTATTGATATGGAACACGACGAAGAACTAGTCATCATATCGCACCTTTGTCGCAGAACATAAAAGGATATGTAACAAGCTAATAAGCCACAGGGCCTACCGGGTAACAGTGAGACATCCGCTAGTATGTATCTACATGGGTGCTATTATGTAGGCTCGGGGCAGTCTCTAGTTCCAAAGAAGGTATTTGAATATATTCTAATGTATTATTTGAAATTCTTTTGACATCTTCTATAAGATGTGTGTTAGATAGCAGCCAGAAGTTCTGGCCCGGTGAGTCTCTATCTGATAAACGGAAGGGGCCGGCTGTTATTTACTATAGCGCGTATCGGAAAAAGGGGTTTTGCTTGTCGGTGAGATCGTCGAATGCAATTTTGTCTCGTTGCACCTCATCCAATTCCAATGATTCCCGAATTCTGTTTTCCCGCCGAAGGACGAAATACAACACAACTGCGGCAACAATTGTGATACAGTAGCTATATTTTGTTAGATCGGTCTAATTAAGAAAATCAGATACAGGCTTACCAGATGACCATGCCTGTCCACAATTCTGGATAATGTTGTGACTTGGTGTTGCTCTTCACAAGCTGCGGTCCGATGATATTGCCGACAGTGTAAGCCACAAACACGGTGGCTGCCATGACAGTTTTCTTCGTCGCCCCAGCGACGTTGCTAGCTCCAATTGTGATGATCAAGCTGACCACTGGCCCAAAGAAGCCGGTGAGCGCATAGCCAACGACTGGAGTAACTGGATGATATCCCCATTGGGATTTCCAAATCATCACACAGCCAGCAATGACAGGTAGGCAGCAGGTAATGAGCAGAGGTATGCGGGTGTTGGGGACAACAGTAGGAATATAACCACAAAGAGGAATGAAAACGACACAAATGGCGCCGACTGGAAATTGGAACAGAATTGAATGAAGGGTATCATAGCCGAAGGTGGAAACAATCAACGGCCCAAAGCCTGAGATAGCACCATTAATAGTGTACCTATATATAGAGAGGTTAACGTCATGGCTCGTATGGTGTCTAATGTTATAGACTACATAACAAGAGATAAAACTCACGCTGCCGCCATCATGATAGCTACCAAATATATCTTGATATCCATCACAGACTCTTTGATTTGATCGAACTTGATCTTTTGGCATCGAACACCAGTTTGTCCCTTACGCAGTCTCTCCACAGCAACCCTTCGTTCTTCCGGAGTGAGGAACCAGGCAGAGACTGGAGAATTAGGCATGGTGCAACACCAGAGGCCGAACAAAAAGGTCAAGGCACCAGCCAGGATATAGATATACTGCCATCTTTTCAATGATCCAGCTGTGATTTGGCCAAATCCATAGTTAAGGGCGCCACCAATGATGGTGAACCAACCGGTGCCAGAGAACCACCATGCCTGTCGAAGAGCTTGCTCCTCTTGTGTGTACCATCCGCTGACTATGGTCATGAAGCCCGTAGGAATAACACTTTCGATGAAGCCTATCCTCTATTAGAAAAGAGGCCAGTAAACACATTAAAGGTAAACTTACCAAGGAAGAATCGTTGAACGAAAAGTCCTTGCCAGGTCGTCACACCAGCGGTGGCGGCACAGACAATGGCCCAGATCAGAACAACTGGACCAAGGACAGTTCGAGTATTAAACCTTTGCAAGATGAATGTCATTGGGTAGAGACCAGCAAGCATCCCGAAATAAAAGATTGATGTTGCCCAGCTGAGGCGTGAAGTATCAACAGATGGAGGAGTAGTGGAATAATCTTTCACTAGCAATCCCAAGTCGGTCGTCATACCAAAGAGGGTGGCGCTACCTAAGATAGCCTATAGAGAGGTTAGTATATATTAGCCAAAAATGACATCGGTGCAGTCATCGCACCTTGTCATAGTATACCATGCCATAGCCTGTATTCGAGTTAGCCAAAACAATTCCTAGGTCACATATATGAAGTGTATAACTAACCTATAAGCATAGCAGGCATCAAATACATATCAATCTTTCGCAGGACCCTTTTTTCCACTACCGGATCAATTTCCTGGGCGAACTCGCTCACCACCGCCAATGCTGCATCTTTGTCAGATGAGACATGGGGCGATTCCCCGGGACTAGTGATACTATGGACCTGAATCATGTTCTCAACACCAATGACTCCCCTGACCGTCACAGAGGTTAAGAAAAGTTATATGTCCTAGTACTTTGAGATATGAGCAACTTTTAAGTGTGAGATGAGAGAAAATTTGTTATTTTAGACTTCGTACATTCCAAATTGGGATACCCGATATCGCGTGGTTTTACCTTACCGCCTTTAAAATCATGGCAGAATTAGTAACGGTCGGGGAAAGCGGTTAGCTGCGGAGTACACACTTCCGAGATCAATCACTTTGCCCAGATGGTATATGGAATACTATTATAGCTATTATCATTGAGTTGAAGATGTCTTCTAAATGTGTCTCAATAGAAAGAATCTGATGGCACTCATTTCATTGATAGTTCTCAACTATATGGATTTCAAGAGCTCTATTCGAAGAGTCCATACCCTCCCTTGAATAGACCTCCGTAAAGCCCAGAGCCCAACCCGCCCCAACCTGCTAATGGGCTGGATTCTGGGCCCGGGGCGAAAGCCCACTGGGCTTTGAATGGGGGCCCATCAGGCCCAATTAGCACTAAACAATGAAAACATTTTGAACAACGTGACTTTTTCAATTACCTTATATTTAAATCCTTTTTTAGCCTTTATTTTAGGGTAATATTTTACTATTTTAATTGACACATAATTAATAATTAGTTAAAGTCTATATGTCACGTTTAAAGACGCGAGAAAACGCGTTGTTCACCAAAATTCAGCTAGAAAGTATCAGTACTCTTGTATAAATCCTATTAAATATATTGTTAAAACATTAATATTAATATTTTTCGCGGTATCTCGACCTCTACCGGTCGGATTTCGTTTAAAATGGAAGATATACTTATATAGCTATTGCTTTTATAAATTCCAAAAAGTTAAACATTATATAATAAGTGGAAGGTTAGAATACAGCGATGACAAGATATAAGTTGAACCCCCTAAATAGGCTATAATGGGGGCTTTATGTGCCCCTACGAATGGGCCGTGGGTTGGGTTGGGCTTTGGGCCCAGGGTCTGGGCTCATTTATGGGCTTTGCGGAGGTCTACCCTTGAATCCGACACATTTTCCGACGAGGTCTAGTATTGATATACGCCTCGCCGGCCCTTGTTGGAGAGTGAGCTAGAAATATATCAAAAAATATTTCGAATCGCAGATCAGCTTAGAGGAAACGTGAGATGAATGATCGGCCAGATCCAGCCACAATGATCGTAGCATAGTGCATGGAGTTGCATGAAGTAGCCACGCCTCATGCATACTAGGTAGCTGAGTACGGAGTAATTGTCACCAAATAGATAGTAGATAAGGAGATAGTATGTGAGGGCTATCTACTATGCTGCTACAAGCTTTTCGTGGCCGCTATTCGGCGCTGAGTACGTCGAGCTAAGGCATATGATGTCATCGACTTTCAGCCTTTCGAAGTCTTCCAAGATTGACCAAGCCCCTAGCAAGGATATGGAAGATCTAATGTTTCCAGAATCTTTTATCTCGAGGTTTGTCCCAGCAACTCTTATAATTCTGAGTAGGTCTAGGGGAAAAACGCCGTGATATCACATGGCAATCACCATCGACAAGGAGGGCCCACTCAGTTGCATCACTTCTCAGATTATCCTGTTGATTCAAACTTTGTTCCGACTAGACATGTCAGGTTTGATCGCCCTTACTAATGGCTAGTGACGTACTAGAGGGGGTTGCCTATAAAGCAGACTCGTAGGCTGATAAGTGTTGAGGCGCGAACCCTTCCTTTATACATTTCAAGTTTCGCAAAACCGAACTGTATTTTGCATCAATATTTTCCAAAATGACAATCAAAATCACCGTATATAAGGGCTCCAAGGATGGAATCAAAGAGGTGGAGACCGAGCGGGAGGACCTCAAACGAGACGAGGTCCTCGTGCGAACCACGCATTCCGGAGTGTGTGGCACAGACGTCCACTACCAGTCAGCTGATATGGCCCTTGGTCATGAGGGAACGGGTGTGGTGGAAGCAACTGGTCCAGACGCGAAGCTTTTGAAGAAAGGCGATCGTGTGGGTTGGGGCTATGAACATGACTGCTGTGGTTTCTGCAAACAATGCCTCACCGGGTGGGAGACATTGTGCAGTGAGCGAAAAATGTACGGCTTGGCCGATCTTGATCAAGGATCTTTCGGCACCCATGCCGTATGGCGTGAAGCCTTTTTGTTTAAGATTCCCGACAGCATGAGCAACGAGGATGCGGGACCCTTGATGTGTGGTGGATCAACTGTTTTCAACGCGCTCCATGTCGCCGAGGTTCGTCCAACCGCTCGCGTTGGTATCGTCGGTGTAGGCGGTCTGGGGCATCTAGCTATTCAGTTCGCTGCAAAGATGGGCTGCCAAGTCGTGGTGTTCTCCGGCACAGATAGCAAGAAGGAGGAGGCGACGAAGCTGGGAGCTGGCGAGTTTTATGCGATGAAGGGTGTGAAGGAGCTGAAGATCAAAGCTCCTCTCGATCATCTCATTGTGACGACCAGCAGTCAGCCAGATTGGCCGATCTACTTGAATGTCATGGCTCCCGGTGGTATCATTTCGCCTTTGACTGTCGATTCAAACGATCTCAAAATCCCATATATGCCGCTGCTCTTGAATGGTCTTCGGATTCAAGGAGGTATCGTGGGTTCGAGACAGGTTCACAAGGATATGCTTGAATTTGCCGCATTCCATAACATCCAGCCTGTCAAGATGACCTTCCCTTTGACATTGGATGGTGTCAAACAAAGCTTGAAGACATTGGAAGAAGGAAAAATGCGTTATCGTGGCGTTTTGGTAGCACCCTAGAATGTCGCTATGTGAATCAAACATCCATTGGGTGTTTATGATCCAAGTAGATAATTTGAGCGGCCAAGACTGTGTATAACACACATTTAGAATGGATGCAAATGATTGAATGTTCATGAATCTGTAGTCGTTGCTCGTTCTTATTCGTGCGTAGTTACCATGTGTGTGAGAGAAAGAGTAGAATAGCGAAAGAGCAAATATCTTGGAAACACAGCAGAGTTCAGCGACATAATTAGGACTGTTGACAGGGAAGAAAAAAAGAATGAGGAGGAGAGTGAGACAACAGAGACCCCTGTATCTACTGGAGTGTGTCACTTATTGATACTCCAGACATCAAACGGGGACTGATGTTCGGAAATGGAAATTTGGGACGGGAAGTCGGTGGTTTTATATTCATCGGCTGGAAGGTGAGGACCTTGACGGAGGGTGGATTGACCCATCCCAATTCAACCTTGGTGACCATTGCCACACAAATCTTCAGTGCGAACTTTCACAAACATACTATCTTAATCATAATCAACTTCTAGACGCAATTTTCAACGGAACCAGGTCAAAGGCGCCCTTGGATTGGTTTATCCTTCCCATCCCGAACATCGGCAGGGGGTAGGCGAGGCTCAGGCAACCCCAAGTCGCATGCAACCTCTCGGGCCGCCCATAGACCTGTCACGAACGCAAGAGCAAGACCCCCGGCGTATCCGAGATTACTGAAACCACCAGCATCGACGCCCGCGACGAGCAAACCTGGAATTCGGGATTTATCTGGGGTCAAGGCGTGCCCCTTCGTATCGATCGCGATACCGCCGTAGGTGAATGTGATCCTATCGAACGTTAGACATGGAGAGTCGTATTACGGCAAGAGATAACATACGATGGCTGAACTTCCATGGCATAGAAGGGTCCTTCCCCATCCACCAAGGGTGCAGGGGGCGAACCAGCTCGACCGATAGGGGCGTGAAGGGAAATGCTCTTATCCCCCAAACGAACCACTTGATCATACGCCTCGATGGTGCGTCTTGCCTGTACATCATTCACACCCCATCCGTGAAGAATATCTACCAGACCACTCAATGTTGACGCACTTCCAACATTACAGCCATGTTCGCGGGCTTTCTGCAGACGATCAATGTTTCCTGCATTAGGGAACAACGCAGTGACGCAGTGTTGGAGACGGGTCTTCTCACTAGAATGAGAAGTCGATGGTCAGAATATCGCCGCAATCCCTTCTTTCTGGGAACTAACATACTTGAACAATATAAACCCGCGACGCTTTTGCTGCTTGGCGAGATACTGATTGATGATCTCGTCACCTGTGGTCTCATCGGCAAATCGCTGACCTGCTTCGTTCAGTAGTAAGCAGTATTTGCTTTCTGTAACCTGATTAGAGAGAAAAACAGAGCTGACGAGGACCTGCTCTTACGGTATTGAGCGAGTGGAAGATAGTCCTTTGGATCCACGTCTTCAGCTCGAAGTGGAGCCGCCAAAAGATGGCCATAGTAGGTGTTCATTCCTCTACTGGTTCCTGCACCAGATTCCATGGCCAGCTTGAGTCCATCGCCCACCGATCCACGATTGGAGCGCACAAAGATATTGTCTCCACCTTGCCCCAGATATTTAGATGTCATCCCCGGAGAACCTTGAAAGCCTCCCGTAGCCAAAACCACCACTTTGGATCTGACTTCGTAATATAGCGCAGAGTTCCTGCAAATGACAGCACCAATTATGCTCGATCCTGAAACCCCTGGTTCTTTCTGAATCAACTTGACTACCGACGTGTTGGTGAAAATATCGGAATGTGTCTTGCTGGACTGGATGCGCTTTCGGTGGAGGTTATGAAGGTGTGGAATCTTAATAGGAAATCCAATACCTATATTGTGTTAGGGTACTTATTCACCTAATTATTTCCTTCAGTCCTACCGATTGTCATGATACCGTCGAACCGGTCTGCTATTGGCACGCCGTTTTCACGCATCCACTGTACAGCAGGTAGATAATCGCTTAACCAGGCCTTTTGAAGCGCTGGATCTCCGTCAGGGACCCAGTTTCTCAGCTTGTTATATGTTTGCGGGGCCCAGCTGTGTGTTGATGGTATTAATGAACCCGTTTATCCTGAAGATTAATTCAATCACTTACAACATCCCTGCAGAGTAATTTGATGAGCCACCCACATCAGCTTGCTTCTCGACGACCAGTACTTTAGCTCCTGCTTCCGCCGCAAAAGCAGCGCATGCCATTCCAGACATGCCTCCTCCGCAGACGAGAACATCGACCTCGATAGTCTCCATTGTGGGTATGGTTGATGCCAGGCCAGGAATGTAGGGGGATCAAAGGCTTATCTCTTCATAAATTCATCAAAGTAAATGATTAATATTTAATATAATGACTATATTGTGGAATGTTGATACACCGGGATCTATAGATGCCTCGGCGCCGGTGAATAAATTAAGTGGCCGGGTGGACACCGGCGCAGGGATGCGGGGCTATACAAATATTCTCTTCGCAGGTAGCGGCTGAATGTTATCCCATAGTCCATATGGTTGTGTGAGCAAGGCCTAGCAAGGAAATTCGAGTATCCAATTCGCCTTACTTATTCCGTCGCATCAGGGTAGTGCTTAGGGGCCCGCATCACGCTTGCTTGTTTTAAGGAATGGAAGCAGGATCTAGGGAATCGAATGTGAAATTTATAGAATTTCTACTAGACCAAATTTCTTCTCATATCATTCAATATATCAATGGTTTGCCTATGTTCGCTATTTTTCATAGCATTCAATATTCTCATAACCTCCCATTGGCATGTCGATCAAGCCCACAGTGGAGTGATATTTCTCGCCATGAAGCCATCCCTCTTTTAGCCCAGTCATCGGGTACTCTATCGACAAGTTAAAAGTTAGGAGACAAAGTAAATCCCATTGAATATCACACTTACGAAGAGCGTGGGTTTCACATATCAGTGTGGAATACTTCCATCGACACCCATCCAGTATACCCAAGATCAAACACCGCTTGCGCAACCTCAAGTACAGGAAGCACACCTCCACGGTTCGCTTCACAAGGGAATATCCGACTGTTGCGCGATTGAGTCATATAGGGAGGCTGGTTGAGATCACGCCATGGGTAGCCCACTTGGTCCTGATCAGCAACCGTTGCATCACTCAATTGAAAATAAGCAATTTGATTTGGCATGATAGTTTGTTTCATTTCGTCCAAGGATCGACGTAGATTTCCGAGGCTGCCTGGTTGTATAGAAGACACAGCACTGAATGGATCGCCTGCCTCTCTGGCAGAAATATGGAAGGTATCAAGGCAATGACGAACGTTGGGAAGATCAACAAATTTGATGATGTCGTGGATTTGCTGCCAAGTATTGACATGAGTTCCCCAGACGGGCGCTTCGTATGCAACTTGCAAATTGTATTTTCGGGCAAGGAGACCCAATCGCCTCATGTTAGCGGCGATTGTGGTTATATCGGCCGTAATCCTGGCGGAATCGATGGGGTAGAGGCACGATGTGATCTATATGCAAAATGCGAGGTCAGTCTGACATATGTTTGAAATCAAATATCAGTGGTTTACACCTGAAAGATTGGAATTCACATCAATCGCAACTTTGATAAATTTCATGTTGTCTGGCAAATTAAGAGTCATCGTCAAAAGAGGTCGAGCAGGGATAGAAGAGTGACGTGATGTGAGAGGGTCAAATTTATCTGAGAGAGAATTCCGGTCATCAAATTTGAAGCCGGTGGATGGAGACAAGTGCGGGGAGAATGAGATAAAATTCCGACGTGATTAGTTAAAATGTTAAATATGGAAGAATGTGTGGAAGGAAAGGCGTATAAGAAATAATCGAGTTGCATTATGCCTCTTCGTGCAAAAATGAACACTCCACGTGTGGTGATTGTTACAGGTTCGTACATCCAGCCCATCCCTTCAGCTCCGATCTTACTGGGACTGTAGGCGGCGCTGACGGCTTCGGGGCTGCTATCGTGGACCGATTCAGCCGCGAGGGATGTAAGGTCATACTTATAGACCTGGACCAAGCGAAAGGTGAAAGCAAGCAACGAGCCGATTCAAATATAAGTTTTCTCCCTGGCGATGTGACTCGCCCAGAGACATGGCAGAATGCCCTGGATTTGGCACAGACAACCTACGGCAGGGTTGATGTGGTCGTCAACAATGCTGGTGAGAACATTCGAAGAATTTAAAGAGCCGATATTACGTTCTGATTTGTTGACATAGCCTAACTAGGAATCACCCATAATCCATCTGTATGATTTCCTTCAAGAGCACGATTGCCCTTCTAACGCGGTGATTTAGCCCATCCACACGAAGAGTCTCCTTGAATATGAGAAGACATTCAACGTTAATGTGAAAGTAAGATGTCCTAGCTGCAGTGCGTGGGTAATTACTAACATGACTTACATAGCCCGTTTTTATCAGTGCACAAGTCTTTGCGCCTGTAATGATCCAACAGGGACATGGGATCTTTATCAACATAACGAGGTAAGTCACCTAACCAGACTCTGGTATGAGATTACTGACTGGTGCAGCACTGGATGTACACGCCCTCGACCGGGATTTGCCATTTACAACGCCTCCAAAGCAGCTGTAGAAGTAAGTAAAATATACGAAGCTTTTGGATGTGCCAAATGGTGACATGTCTCTAGGTGGCAACCAAGACAATGGCCCTTGAGTATGCCCCAGCGATTCGATTCAACTGTATTTCCCCTGCTGTGGGAAACACTACTATGTATGTTGATCCAAAATCTTCCTAGGCTACTGCTAACACAAACTAGGCTTCAAGCTAGCATTGGAAATGGCGAAGATTCCCACCAGCGACTCCGGCAAGTGGAGGAATCGTTGCCAATGAAACGGCTATGCCAGCCAGTGGACATAGCCAATGCAGCATGGTATTTGGGATCGGAGCAGAGTAGTTTTGTAACGGGAACGACATTAGAGGTAGATGGTGGTCGAGGCGTATAATCTCATAGCCGAAAATTCCCCCGCAGTTTTTGAAATTCCGGGGATATTTGATACTTCTCTACTGTCTCTCTCTCTTTGAATCAATTTGGATATTTCGACTGAATACTTCGATATTATTATTATTATTATTATTAATTTGATTTCTAAAGCCCCCATGTCATCGTATTCTGGGGATGATAATCCCTCTGGTCAAACTCGCCCCGCCAGCGCGGCCGCGTGTGAGGCATGTCGGAAAATGAAGGTATAGCCTCCAATCTCTAACCACAAGCAATACATACTTACTGACAAACCCCTGTAGATGAGATGCATCCGACCACAAAGGGAGCATCATGACGATAACTCGACAGAACCATGCCAACGATGTAAGCGCACCAACCGCGAGTGTAATATCCCAGAGCCGAGAAAACTTGGAAGAAAGCGCGGTGCGACAGGTCGCTATCAAGGATTTGAAAAGGCCTATCGGAAAATGCGGTCGGAATTGAAGAAGGCGAAAACGTCTCATACAGACGAGAATGATGAAATGGATAATTTTGTCGCAAGGGAAGAGCCAATTCTAGAGCTCTTATTCTCCAACCACCCAACTGAGACAACCGACTCCGCCCACGCGTTACCAGAATTGGGAACTGAAGGCTCTAGCGTCCTGAGCTATAACCCGACTGTGACAACTGCACAAGATGATGAGCCGTTGGCGAACCTTGTCTCTCCTGTATTCGGCAGCGGCGAACTCTCTCAATCCAATCGCGAACCAATCAGTAATCCTTTGGCCTTGCTGGCAGATGCCTCCGATGCCGCCCAGGCTTTGGAGCTGCACTCAAAATCTGCCAACCCTTCCCCAGAAACCAATGAATCATCTTCTGCGACGCAGTCGTCAGCCAGCCAGCCAATCGGAGCAAGACTGGGTCGTCAACTGCTTCATCGGCCAGGCTACGTGTCACTTGGTTTACAACTAGGCAGGGATACTCTAGAAGCAGGAATAGATACTCTGGTCGGCCCTTCTGAGCACCCATACCGTTACTCTAACTATTTCAAATCGTCTCTGCAGGTGCCTCTACGCGATGTTGGCCCCGATGTTGACCCGGTGGACCTCGGTCTGGTTACCATGGACGAGGCCTGTTATTTGTTTCCAGTGTAAGCTGGAACCCGGGCTGCACTTTCAATTTACAAGGACTAATTGATTATAGATATTTCGTCCGCTTGCATCCAGTCAATGGAATCCTAGACCCGACGTTTCACACCCCGGATTTTGTGCGTTCGCGATCGGCTCTTTTGTTCACTTGGATACTGGCTTTAACTGCACAATTCGATCATGGTTCAGCATCACTCGCCAAGCGATTACGCCTTCATGGTGAAAAGCTCTCGAAGCACGTTCATACTAGTGGATATAAGTCGGTTGAAATCGTTCAAGGCTACTACATCTCATTGCTATCAGCCACTCCTGCAGAGACACTGGCGCAAGAGCGCTCATGGCTCTACACAATGTACGCCCTTGGTGTAGCAGCCGAACTAGGGTTAGACCAAGATTCGCATGCCAAAGATTCGACCCCCCTCAACACGATCAATGCTTCATATTCTAGAACCCAAGATGCAACCCCTACACCACTTCCGGGAAATGACTCGTCGCGCTTATTACTGGGGTATCCTTCGAAAGACCTGACTGAAAACCAACGCATGGCGCGAAATCGCGAGAGAACGTGGCTAAGGATTCTACTATGGGAAAGAGCGAATAGTGCAGCCCGTGGTAGAAATCATACTTTCCCAGAAACAGACTTGACACAAAGGGTTGACAGCTGGTGGATCCACCATCTGGCGGACCCGACAGACAAGCACACATGTGCGTTCATCACCCTGCGACGTATTCTAGCATCACTACAAAATGAACTAAGACATCAAGCTCATTTGACCCATGGTGATTCCCATTGGGTACGAGAAATGGTTGATTCAAGTCTGAGACCCTGGTGTGACCTTTGGCTATCACATCCAATGCCCAATTTAATCACATCGCCATCTGAGAAGCTATCTAGCATTTTCCTCCATTATGTTTATCTCCATGGAAGACTTTGGACCTTGTCATTTGCCCTTCACGGTTCCATAAGCGGCGACCAAAATATGGATGCAATCCGAGCGGATTGCTTCGAGGCCGCAGTCAATTCTTGTGAGCTCGCCGTGCGCGATTTGGATAACATTGGGGAACCATTATATTGCATGTTAGCTCCCACTTGGGCCATGATATCCTACGCCGGCGTTTTAGCTTTGAAGTTGTTCCCCGCCTTGTATGGATCCCGCATCGGAAACGACGTGGAACTTCTTGCTTTACTCAGTCAAGTTGCCATTCAGTTAGAGCGTGCAGGCACAACACCATCGCATCGATTTGGAATTGCTGCGTTGCTTGGACAGCACCTCATGATGATTCTGAGAGCCAGAGCAGCGGGACTGAAAGACTTAAATCAACTTAGCCAGGCCAGAACAGATACGTACACCAACACCGGGTTTGATGATGGAGTGAGACGATTCATGCCACAGCAGTCTCCCCATTCAAAACCGTACGAGACTCTTATCTCAGATTACGATCCTTTTTTGACTACAGCTTCGATGTCTACCCAGGGGGATCTGACTGGTGAGGGGTTTGCAGACTTTATCCGGGAGATGTTCGGGCCTGGATTTGGGGGTGTCTTTTGAGAAATTTGACACAAGGGAACTTAGAAAGCATAGCTATTGTTTATGCATTCTAAGTTTCTAAATTTAATTACTACTACCCATCTATTGATTTCGTACAATCTTTATTGTCCAGCTATCTTTATAAACTAGTTCGAGAACTTCGGCTCGAAGGGCTCCGGTCAAAACTTTAGTATGCGACTTCCTTTATAGGACTTTTAGTGATTTTACAAACAGAAAGGAAAGAATAAGAGAAGAGAAAAGCGTATCATTCTATATACTAGATTTCTCCTATCCTGGCGAATTGTGGGCCATGGTGGCTGTTTCGGATCACCAACCTACAAGTTACATTTGCGAATCTCTCCGCGAGGTACCTTATTCACAAAGTCAAGATCCTCTCGGAGAGGTCGACCTAAACCTAACATATCGATGATATAGTTGAGGAAGGTGCAGCGATCATGGTCCAAACTTCCAATGGAGTTGTTGGGACTTTCCTGGTGATGACAATGTGGCGTGCCCATACGCTTGGGAGTCTGCTACAGGCAACAATCCTTTATATCCAAAGGCAAAAGCTCCAGTGGATATTTATCGCATTATGGGCACAAAAGGGACTATCGTTATCCCCCAAAGCACGCTTTGGACGTACGATCCACAGACAGCAGACAGATATAACTAAGAGCTTGGGTGGAGAACTCTAATGGCATGCATCACGCTTCTAGTCACCTAAGAGATTCTATTTCGACAAAAAACAGCAAATTTGGCTAGAGCAGTCCGTGGCTTGGAAGATCCTCTTTGCTCAGCTGAGGATAGATTAGCAGCAGTCTCCCTCCGTGAGGCTATTGTTACGGCTCTGAAGCCCAGGGATGGACTCCCAGTTTCAGTTTTAGATGCTTCATGTATCTAGTTTCTTGTGAAAGTAAGACATTCTGCGGTAAACTGGCTTTTTTCTTGAAGGCTTTGAACTAGAAAATTGGTTGTGTGTGTGCGACCTTGAGATTCGTTTACTTGCATCTTATCGTGATCGAGGGTTTGGGCACATTTGTGTACTTCCATATATCATTCCTTTGATCAGCTTCTTAATGATGATGGGCGCCTTAATACAGGTGATCGACTACCCCCCACTCGGTGTGTTAAAAAATACACCGTTTGTGGAGGTGGCGTGAAGTGGCGTCAACTGGCGTCAACAACTCGGGTATTCGATCATCCTTTTGTTGTATTAATGGAACTAATAACCCAACAAAATCATACAACCTACCACATCTGGAATTATGGCAGTCTCCTGGCCTCCATCTAAAGCCAATCCACTGGGTATCGCCACCTTGTCCCTCGGAAACTGGAGAGAGCATCGTTTGGAACCACGCCTGAAGGCTGCAGCAAAATCGGGATATCAATGGATCGACTTGTTTGATGAGTGTTGGGCTGCGTATCTGGAGGAACATGGACTGCCAGGAAGCCAACTTTGGGAACCGACCGCAGAGAATCTGCAGGTTGCGCGTAAATTGGCTCGTGTTGTCAAGTCCTTGGGAATGCGGATTGCTTGCACCCAGCCTCTTCGGAAAATCGAGGGAATCAAAGATCCAGTCGAACGCCAGGCTACATTCGATCTAGTTGCTAAGTGAGATATACCTTACCTGAATGATGAAATAGTCGTAATACTGTCATGAAGTCGTACTAACTTACCACCATAGACGATTTCCTTTCATGCGTGCCTTTGACACAGATCTTGTCTTTATGTGTGCGAATATTCGTACTGATGAAGGGGTGACCTCTGATCTCAAGACGGTCGCGAAGGACCTCGCGGAACTGGGCGACATGGCGGCTGCATATGCAAAGGCTGATGGTGGGCGCATGTTGAAAATTGGGTACGAGGGCCTATCTTGGGCAACTCGAAATACATGGTCAGCCTCATGGGAAGTTGTGCGATTTGCCAACCGCCCTAACGTTGGACTGATCGTGGATGCCTTCAATATCCTCGCTGTCGAGTTTGCTGATCCGTACAATGTTGCTGGTCACGGGCGGATCTATCCTACCTTGGAGGAATCTCTGGATGTTCTTACTGGGTCACTCGCGTCATTAGTCTCCACGGTACCGGGTGATCGGATATTTTTCTTCCAATGTGGCGATGCGGAGTTGATGAATACAACGACTTTCCTCCCTCCGACCGACCCGGAAACACCATCACTGCTCCCATGGTCACGAAGTCATCGGTTATATCCGCTTGAGCAGTCCAGAGGTGCGTATATGCCAGTTGAGCTAGTTGCGGCTGCTGTGCTTGCCACTGGGTACCGAGGCCCAATCTCGCTCGAGGTGTTCAGTGCATCACTGAATCAACCAGGAGAGACTGTTCCGGCAGAGCATGCTTCCAGAGGAATCAAGGGTCTTAGCCTCTTGTACGAAACAGCGAAGTCCCTTCCGGCCTTTTGGAAATGTTATGATGAACGTATGAGTGCTATTGAACAAGTCGTACGACGGCTACAGTCAGATGAACACAAACATAAGCTATAAAGCGAACAGATACACCAGATTTTAGCCCTCGCAAGATGAATTATCATGTCCCTTTTAGTTTAGTACTCGTGTCTTGTTAGTTTTTGATTGCCGATTATTGCATAGTCATCAAACCGAGCACTTTGCCCAGTTCACCGAGCATCATCACCGGCTGTCATGTATGAAATGAGCGTTTAGTTCAAACTAGCGTATAGTTGGCATTAGTTCTATCGAATATGACCTCTCATTCTTTACGCATCTGGGTACGGAAGGTCTCGTCGACAACGATGTGCATCGCGAGCAACAAAGATCTGTTTTCACGATTCCCCCTAGGCCAATCCCTTGACCGAGTGCGTCGGAAGACTTGGGTTCCAAGGATACGACGGCCATATACTGACCGCTATCCTTGCATCCATACACCCTACAGTAAGGACAGTCACCATCGACCATGTTCGCTTCTACCATCTGCCCTTTTCCTGTACTGACCCGAGCAAAAATGCTAGAATAATACCCACAACACAAGTCAACCTACCACCCGCGAAATCGGCCGTTGAAAAGGAGTTCGATGCTCACTCCATGCATTTCACATTTGTCTTTGCAGGTACTGCGTTCGCAACCATCTATTACCATGTTGAGATGAGATAGTGTGCGATGGGCGGACATTTTGCACACGGGCTGTCAAGCAATCCAAAAGAACTGTACAATATTCCTCGCAGCAATCAGCTTTTCTTGTCCACCACCGGAGTCTATTACAGATATCCGCCGCTCAGAAGGCAAACCTCTCACAGTGCCAGTACCGGATGATACTCGTATTGAATGCAATAGCAATGAACAAGCAAAGGGACTACCACACATAAATCCTAAATGGGCTATACTGGGGGCCTTATGGGCTTTGCGGAGGTCTACTGGGTCTATGGAATTATGTACATAAATTATGTAGCCATAGAACGTATTCATAATTTAATTTAATGTGACGTCACTGATTAATCCTTCGCCGACGTGTGAAATGGATGCAGAATGGTTGTCAGAGGCGGGTATTAGCCGCCGGTGGAAATCAACCAACGATCCCTTAGTTAGGACAATATAGACTTGTTGGGGGTTATAAGGTTCTATAGCAACGAGCGGCATATTCCTGGCTAGTTAGTGGAAACAAAGATATCTCCGAATAGACCCGACCCTGCCTATTCTATACGACCTTTGGCAGGCGGGCGTTGAATAAGAGTTCGGACCACAGCCTAACTGAACAAGCATTTGGGCATCTTTGCCCATCGATCTAAACAATACATAGTAGACTAGGTTAGCTTCTTCGCCAAATTGGACTCTCCCTTTCTATCTACATGCTACTACTTTCAACTGTTGTACATATTATTATTTATCTTGGTACAAAATATTAGAAATTAGAATGCATATTACTTGATATGACGCACATGTAGATTCATTTTATGTAAAGGTATATGTCATCTCTACTATCATAGCCGTTATTATATCAAGCTCCACTTCCTAGTTAGGCTAACCAGTCACATCCATAATGCGATCGACACAGCGGGCTTAACTTGAAGGGACTAACGTCCACGGATGATCAATTCAATCAGTAAGGAACCCATATTATATACCAGGTAATATAATACTGGGGTTTGTAAGAGTAGTGACCTAAAACGCTCACCAAAAACTATCTCTGAAATATCCAATTGGTGTCACTTTCTAAACTAGCTAGTGGGGATGTTTGTGGTCGGTCGAGAGAGATGTTGCCTGGTTCCTGGGCACATAGCAACTTTGACCCTTGCGGCAAGATTGTCCAAAGTCCTTTGCCGTACTATATGAACCACCTTGCCCTGCATTGTACACTTGAATTTCCTTTCTAAAATTATTGAGGTTCGGTTCTAGAAGCACGGACTGGGGCGCAGATTTGGGTTGATCGGTACCCTATTGAACGTTGGCATCAGGAATAGATCTAATGCCAGGTAAACTATTGCCCACATAAAAATAAACAAGAAACACCTCAGATATCGTACAGTCATGACGTGGTTAATTATTCAAAAAGGCTTGTAAAGTTATGTGACTATTCCATGGTCGAGCGAAACAAAAAAAGCCGGAGATCATTGTTGGTTAAGACGTCCACTTGGTAAAAGCTTTCAATCTTGTTTGTTTGTTTTCTGTCTTCCCATGAGGTCATTCACTTGCCATATTTAATTAAATTAGTCCATAAGGCTTAGGTCCACCGTTGCTATGTCACAGAGTCCACTATAGCAGCTATTACACTAATTCTATCAGACACAGGGACTCTTCAGAGATTGGTCATTGTTACTGACATAATGGTCTAGCTCTTCTAGCCCTTCATGTATCGATTTCCTTTTCGCTTGGTTGGATGACGGCAACCTTGCAGTATACCAAGCATATCCGTGTTTACGCTTAGCTATTTTTATCCAAAAGCTGGGGGATAATACCTAGCTACCTCATTTCGTACAGTCCCACCCACCTGGTAATGGTATCCAATCAGAGTTAAGCAGTCCCGTGGAATTTTATGGAAGAAGTATAACTTCATCCGTTCTATCCGAAGGCAGAACGACCTGAGCCTCTCAGAGAACGAAACCAGCGGACGATATATGGAAAATGTGTGTTGCCACCTTCAATCGGGCTATCTGTACCGTGGATAGCAGACTAAAAGAGGCCAAGGGTCCACATCCCTCTCATTCTCAGCCAGTGATCATTGTCAGTGTTTGAATCTGGTTTGTAAGTGGGGAATCAAGCGTGGTCTTTTACTCCACAATCCAAGGAAATAGATCTCTGCTCCAGATGATGTCAACTACTTTGTATGTGCCTGGTTCGGACCTGCAATGCTCAACTCTCCGAGACCAGGGCATTGGTCCACCGTGTCTCCTCCACGCATGATGCCTGGCACCACGCTGTTTCTATTTTTGCTTATGTTTTTGGTTGACGGAATTTCCCCGGTGCCTGCTGGAGCATGCATTCCCTTGATTCGTTCGTAATGATAGAGTTCTAATCCCCCGTGTGTTATAAATATTGGCCTCTCCCAACCTCAATTCATCAGATTCATCTCTATCGCAATTCGACTGATAAATATCAAGCTCGAAGGACTTTTCAAATCAGTCTTTTTCATTCGCTAACTGACCACCCCTTCATACCCGCTGAACAATAATCATGATGAAGAACTTCATCACCATTGCTGCCTTTGCTGCTGGCACCAATGCTCTCGTTGGCCGCAGTGATAGCTGCTGCTTCCACCTCACCTCTTCCGGTGGTGCCTCCGGCCAGCTTGGCCAGCTAAGCGATGGCCAGAACCGTATTGGCGACAACAGCCTGTCAGCTGCTCAATACTGTATCGATTCTAAGGGTGCTATCACTGACTCCGAGGGCCGTGGCTGTATTCTCACCCGTGAGTGACCATGTCAAATATCATATGCAAGGCACGTCTAACTGTATAATAGCCCCCACTACTCAGTTCCAGTGTGACGAGGGTGCTTCTCCCACACCCGGTTTCTCTCTTAGCTCTCAGGGCGAGCTCGAGTACAACGGCAGCAAGGACTTCGTTGCCTGTGCCACGGGCCAAAACGGTGGTCTGAACGTCTACACCTCTCCCGCCAAGTCCGATGTCACCGGTTGTGTGAACGTGGAGTTGACTGCCGACTCCTGTTCAAGCTCAGGCTCTGGCTCCGGCGGCTCGTCATCATCTACTAGCGCTGTTCCCTCTTCCTCCGAATCCTCCAGCTCTCAGCAAACCCCATCTTCTCCCGCCAGTTCTCCCGCCAGCTCTGCCTCTGCTACTCCTTCAGCCACTGAGTCCTCCAGCAGCTCGTGCCCCACCACTCTCACTACCGGCAGCTACGAGTTCCCTCACCTGATTGTCCCCGTTGACTCCTCCTCGCCCGACACTGCAGCTGGTACTTCCTACAATGGTACCGTGAGCTCCACCATCTCGAGCGCTTTCAACTTCGATATTCCCTCATCCGACTCGGGCAAGACTTGTAGCCTCGTCTTCCTCTTCCCTGAGCTCCAGGACCTCGAGACCTCGTCCTATAGCTTCAGCGGTGACGGCAAGATTGACTTCGCCAAGCTCTCTTCCGCTGTCGATAAGTCCACCACCTTTAACAACCTACCTTCCGTGGCCCAGGACCTCGGCGAGATCACTGTTTCCCCCGGTAACTCGTACGTTATCTCCACCTTCTCTTGTCCCGCCGGCGAGACGGTGGCCTACGAGATGAAAAACTCTGGCAGCACCGACCTTAACTTCTTCGAGGACTACAACCCCTCTCCGTATGTTGCTTTCTCCTATTTCTCTGTCTGGATACCAGCTAACAATCTATGCAGTCTCGGCCTCTACATCACCACCTGCTAAATTAGCACTTCCGAAAATTGGCAGTCTACCACCTTGGACGTGAGAGTTCCGGGTTCTTGATCATGCCATTTTTTCATTTGACGCCTAACGTTGAAACTCATTTTTCTGATCCTTTTTTTGGTTCATATGGTCCAACCTCAACAGCATCCAAAGGGAAGCAATCTTAAAAGACTGACTCCCGGATGTGGTTGATTGAGGACATTGCCATATCTAGTTGATATTGTAACTAAGACGCACACACAGAGTGTCGACATTCCTTTTGACTTGTATAATAGTATCTTGAATTAACTCTTTTATTTGATTTCGGTTTTTTTTTTGGTATTTAAATTTGGCTAGCCTGTGTTTTGATAGACCTCTCTTTGCTCCCTCTGTGGTCAACATCCAACCAATTCGATGAATTCCGTAAGTCTCATCATGATAGAGAACCTCAATTGTAATCTGGTAGATAATGCAGTATGCACCAACCTTGATCCCCGCTTGACGCGTTCCTAGGTTGCCGGGGAGTGTGCGAATTGACCGGATCCGGGTTGTCCAAGGGGTAAGCCGGATGTGAAGTCAGGAATATATGTATCCGGGGGTGAAACTCCCATCTTGCGTGTTGAATTTTCGAAGAATTATCACCATAATTTGCCATTCTAAGCTGGAGCTAGGTGTCTGTCGTCCGCGGGGTCCCCGCACGGGTTCATCTGGTGCCTATCTGGGAGTCTCGGAGCTTGACTTTCCCAGTCATAACCCACCATGAATCGTTACTATATTGAAAATATGTTTTTTTATAGACGCAAGGTATTAGTTCAACAAGCCTAGACTAAGGAAAAGCAAGACAGGGAGGGGAGAGGGAGAGGTTACCCAGATGCCGAGGTCGGCAAGCCCCGCCCGTGCAATCACCTCATATTAATCAGCTTGACGTCGAGACATCAAAATACCCCGAGGGTCTTCACCCCGCCATTTCCCAAATCTCAACTTCTCTTTCGTATCTCTCTTCTACAATATCCATATCCATCACAATATGACTACCCTCAAGTCCGGTGACTCGTTCCCTAGCGACGTTATCTTCAAGTGGGTAAACCCCCAACCCCCGCAATGAATGACGCTGATCTCTCTAGCTACATTCCATGGAACGAGGAGAGTGGTGAAATTACCTCCTGTGGCATCCCCATCAACTACAATGCCTCGGAGGAGTGGGCGAACAAGAAGGTCGTCCTGTTCTCAGTTCCCGGTAAGTTAATCTTGACATTACCCTCTAGAGGCAGAATGCTAACCTGCGTGTGTACCAAGGTGCCTTCACCCCTACCTGTTCCGTGAGCCATGTGCCAGGATATATTCAGAACCTGCCCAAGCTCCGCGAGAAGGGAGTTGACATTGTCGCGGTCGTTGCTTTCAACGATCCGTTCGTGATGAGTGCCTGGGGCAAGGCGAACTCCGTTCGCGGGGATGATATCGTGAGCATACCCCTACTTTGCACGTTTCTGCGACTAGTATTGATGTCGGTGATCAGCTTTTCCTTTCGGATCCCGATGCCAAGTTTTCTAAGAGCATTGGCTGGGCCGATGAGGCGTCGGGCCGTACAGGTCGGTATGCAATCGTTATCGATCATGGCAAGGTGAGCTATGCTCAAATCGAGACCGAAAGGGGTGTTGTCAAGGTATGGAATTCTATTATTCGTTTCCGGTCCTTCTGGTGGCTAACAGGTCAATTTGTCTTCAGAAATCTGGCGCCGACGCCGTTCTTGCTTCCCTTTAAATATACAACCTATAGAATACCCTCTCATCATTCCAAATTCAATTCCAATTGCCATTTAGAAGCATGTTTCTTTATGAAATGTGGATCTTCTTACGGATGTATACAAGGGATAACTTCGATCACTACATATCCACTGTGTGGATTAGTGTATTTCCTACAGAATGATTGAAGCCCTTTGGCATAATAAAAATCCAGAACTTGAATTGAGAATGAAGAGTCGAAGGTCTTATTCAATGATCTAAGCAATTCCAAGTCTTGCGCCGAAATAATTGTGAAGAATAAAAGGGAGATCTATATAATGCAAAGCTTTCATGTGGTATCGTCAAATCAAATGCTGGGAAATGCAAGCCCGAAGGTTGCTAACGAATGGGGGAGGGGGATCATATATGCGATAGAGCACGGTCGTGAAGATGCAACTCCAACCCAGCATTGACACAGTCTATATGCAAAGGCTCAGCAGCCTGATATATTTTGTCCTTGATCACAGCTTCAAGTGCATTCGGCCTGGAGCTGGCACCCTGACCATCGTCATCCGACGGGACATTTTGGAATGCGCCCTCGACATCGACACGCTTAAGTTTAGGAAAGCGAGTCTGGCGATTTTTGATCACGGCCTGTAATTGGGAAACCAACATTCCCAGATATCGCTCTTCACACCCTTCAATGTAAAGAGTCTCAATGGATGATGGGAGACATTCCATGAGAGGCGTGGTTGGTTCGTTCTGGTATCGAATATCCAGAAGATTTGGCAGTCTCACACGCACTTCTTCCAAGGCAGTGAAATCAACAAGTGAGCCGAACCACTCGTCGTGGGATTGATTCAACCCGGCAGCAGTGAAAGGGTAGTGACTACCATAGTGGTCCAGCCATAGGGTTTTCAGGCTCTTTTTGCTGTGGGTAAGAGAGCGATGGAAGGCGGATGGTTGGTAGCCATGCGAAAGGACATGCGAGTCTGAATGCTGATATTTAAATGACTTTAGATCGGCGCATGAACTAACCAACATCTCCATGCCATGATTCCCACTACTTGCGCGCAAATCAATGTTGGTGATCGAGGAGAAGCCAAGACGTGGCTTGTCATCATCAGTCAATTCCTCTGAGGGCGGAGTGATGGAAGTAGGATCCACTACAGAGTTGGCTGTGATTGCGCGAAGAGACGGCAGTTGGAAAAATGGCAAGAGGAGTGTTGATGATAGCTGAGTCTCAGCTCTCGCATCGTCCGGGTGCTCGCTATGATCGAGATCTTCCCGATGATGCAGCGAGACCTCGTGCAAGTGCCGGAAGGCTGGTTGGACGGAAAATGGGTGTTTGCAATCAACAGCCCTTTGCACGATCCGCTCCAAATATGGAGAATTTGTCGTATAGGCCAGTGAAAGCTTCCTCAGCTGACTTAACAATGGGAGGATGAGCGCAACCCAGGCGTCAGCGAGGCCTTGTCCGAGGCGTTGGGCCCATTGGTCACTTTCAAGCGTTGAGCACGATACAGCTTCCAGCCATGCCCTCAAAGCTGCCGAGGTCTGAATTTGGTTGCAGTCGTCATCCGATACGCTTTTGGCATGCCAGTCTGTTAGGTCTAGCTCCCGAACGGCCCGCGCCAGCGCAGGTCGTTCCAGTATGGCATGCAAAAAGGAATTGGCATCTTGCCAATTGTAGATAGAAACCTTTCGATATACCAGCGAGAGAAAAAGATCGTGAAAATGATGAGAGACAAATATGAGGTTCCAGCGGTCTGCTTTCTGTTCCAGCTGCTCTCCTATCAAGAGAAGTACGTCATTGGGCAGCACCAGCTCCATCATAGCACATACGGATAACGTCAACAAATTAAGCCCAACAATGCTAAGTGTGGATGCAAATCGGGGGGAGATGGTGAATGAGAGAACCACAAAATCAATTGCAGATTAAAGCAATGAACAAGTATGGAGTACTCCGTATTTAAGATCAAATTCTATTATCGCGAATTTGGCCACCGCGGGAGTTCTGGAAGATCAAACTTTGATCCGATGTGGCCAATGTTAGAGCGCCATGACCCGGTGGATCTATATCCCGCCACTCTAAGAGGCTGCAAATTGCTCGTTTCCACTTTCGAAGAAAAAAATCTACACTTAAGGCCGAGATAATTGCGTTTGTGTGAAGGTTTGCCGCTTTCTCGGATTCTAATTTCCACCCTATTCAGAATCGGATATAAATGACATGATTATATCGATCTCTCTGCGGAATTACCCGGATTTCACCTGGATGAGTGGGGGTGTTTAGGTCTGAGGGGCAGAGATTGACAGTTGAAGAGCCACTTAGGTGCGTGGATGTGCAGTTGTTGTGACGATACTCCGTACAACATACATAATATGGTGTCCGAGAGTCGTGGGGTTAGGCGTTATCTAGTCTAGACAGTTCTCCTTCACATCGCTCTAAAGTACTAGAAGGTCACGGAGAACAGCCACAATGAAGATATTAAATATATATTAAGTAGCATGAGAATACAAAATCCGATAATGGCAAAGGTGGATCAGCCCGAGTGGATGCGCGGGAGGTGATGGTGGAGCGAGAAAGCTGGAGATCGACCTGAGACATGGGAAAATATTGTACTTGGGCGTATCTACAGAGCAAGACCTGTCCAAATTGTCCAAAGTCCCAGGGTCTCTCGGACTAGATCATTTTAGGGACAAATTTCGCACGCAATTACTATCAACACATGATATCTAGCGTACCTCGCTAGCTTTGTTGATCAACGGACCGCCATCTTCGGGGATTTCAACGTTAATATCCGCTCCCGCGAATGCCGCCGAATTCGTCAATGACCATCCGACCTAGACACGTAGCTTCGAATGATGTACGATGAGCCCATCTAGGATTTCTAGTGGAAAAACTGCTGACTCTTACCACATTGTCAAAGTCGCGCCAGTAAATGGTTTCAGCGATAAACGTAGGCCAAACTTGATCCCTGCACCCCAAAGGAATTACTACATGCATGCGTAAAACATCCAACCCAGAGAACTTATAATGATGAGTAGAAATCCATCGTGCCAACACAGCACAAGCGATGTGTTCATCCCTCTAGGATGGAATATAGTCATTACCTTGGTACAATGAATGGAGTGAGAGAGATAGGTGTGCCTCGTATAGTCGAGATAACGTCGAGATTTGTATAGAAATTATAAGCTTAGAATAAAACAGAGCAGGCTTTGTGATCAATTTAACGTGTGCTAGCTAGCACTTGCAGCAGCATCTTGTACATCTATGAACCACAATTGGACAGCAGAAATCACCACAACAATCTCCCAATTTTCTCCCATGGTACCAGTCAACCCAGCGCCCATGAAGGTGAATCGAAAGCCCTTGGTCATGCTCCAAGAAGCGTTGTGTGCGATGAGAGCGACGATCTCCAAACCATCGCTTGTGTACCCCCGATCGCGCTCTTTTCTGCTCCCACCTACATTGCTCACAGGTCCTGCCAATCGGACCAATTTCCACCCATAGGAGAAACCAGCAAGCTCTTTTATTTCCTTGCCATGGCTCTGACGCCATTCGAATCTTTCGCGTGTTGTTCCTTTTGGACCCACGGATATTTCGAACGTGTGGTTAGGTGACTTCAGTGATCCACCGGGAACGACCTGTTCCACAACGGCCTCTTCATATTGAGATCCTGGACGAGGTGGGAGTGTGATTGTGATGGGTCTGCTCCTCCCCCACTTGTCACCATGAGCCGTTGCCATTACCGGGTGTGTATTAGTTGGACCATCGTATAACACGATCGTGGGTTTGTTATTGAAAACAGTCGCGGGAGTTGACACCGCATACAGCTTTTCATCTGCGGTCGGCCCAAGGTGAAATGTGGTTGTAAGTTTCCATTGAAAGTATCCGTTTATCGCGGGTGGAAATTTGGTCGTTGCAGATGTACTGGTAGATTCAGTATAGGATGGTGTGTCATATTGGGGGGCGTGAGCCGCTGTCTGCGGGTCATGCTCTGTGTAAGGTGGCGGTAAGCCATCGAGTGCATCACTCGGGTTTGAAATAGAAGACGGCGCATCAGTTGCTGTGCCCATTATGTAAAATTTGCGGGGAGAACAAGGGGGAAATTGAAGAAAATGAGAATTCGCGGGATGGAGCCCCCCACATTTTGACCCCCAACGCCACAGGCGTCAGACTTCCCGATATCATTTCTAGGGGATGACTTACTTAAATCTGTGTTATTTCACTAAACGTGAGATTTATATTATCTACATATCAGGGACGGAGCTAGGCAGAGAAGCAGAAGAAGTCTGTCTTCCTACGATGTTCCCTGACCGGTATCTCCAAGTCAGTGTTTTCTTGCATATGTGGTTGTCGAGTATTTGGCTTTTATTGGGGACCCCTAAGGTGTTCGATGTTGCGCTCGTAAGCGGGGAAAGAGGCCATCCACTATTTCTCTTGATGACCTAGCCATGTCTATTAAGACAAAATGTCAAAAAAGCCCTTTGTGGCGGGGATTCAGATTCACTCAAGCCTTCCCAGGTGCACCTGATATATTTACCTGGAAGCATGATGTGAAAGTATTTTGCGGGGACGATGCAACCTTAGGAGCCCCATCTTGTGGAAACTTTGCAATAATATATCAGATGTCGTATTTGACTCCAAAGGGTGACTTATTACATATTAATTCGTTGGGATCTGCACAAGAAATATCCAACCATGGAGTAAGCAGGCGTGGTTTTCAAGGTTACATCAAATGCCCAGGATCATCAAATGATTGGTCTCATGGATACTGTTACCAGATATGTAAGAAGCTACTATCAACCTTTGAACACACCCAGGACATGAGACACAGAACTGACCAAAAAAAATAAGAACTTGATTCGTCGAAACGCCGTTGTTGACAATAGATTAAAAGAAAAGTACGCTCGACTTTGTGAAATGGTTTGTTAATCCCACTACAAAAGGCACTCATTAAGAAAGGGCACAACAACCTTCTGTAATCTGAATTGCCGAAACGCTTAAACGAAGGTCCAACTTGTGCACTGTAACACCGAAAGCCGAAAACCACCTACGAGGAGGGTGAGCCTGTAGATAATGACGAAGGTCAGTTCAACTACCAAGGCCCGTGCATAATTGAGGCATTGTTGTCCGTGCGCCAATATTGAGCTAGCAATTAGCATGACCTCACCTCGGCGGCTTAGTCTATACGAAGTACCTACTGCTTGACAGCTTCAAGTATGTTTGTTCTGCCGCTGTTCGCTCCGGAGTATCTATGTTCACTGCGCACAACACTGGTCTTACTGGACAAGGAACCGTAACCCTTACATGGAATAAATGTGCCGCTCTCAGTGTGATCGTCAAAGCGTAACCTTCCAAAGCTCGCGAAGTCTGGAGCGCCCCAGAGGCATTGATTACTTCGGGTCAGGTCTGCGCTTATCACTCCGTAGTCTCTCGATAAAGGATTGCGAATGCGAGTAGCCGGGTCTTCCAGGGCAAAAGAAGCAACAGCAAAGATGGAGCTAGAGAAGTACCACAGGCATAGTGGCGTCAATTATCTGCTAGGCTTGGGGCACGGGCAACAATAAAGCTAGCAAATTCCAGGGGCAATTTCAACCGGTAGGTTAAAGACATTCTATCGGCCCGATTGTTCTATCTCGAATGCATGGATTCTCAGCCTCGGAGCAACATTTCAAATTGCAAATATGGTAGATCACATTTTAGTACCGGCTAGTAAGGGAGCCAGGATCTGTTGAAAGGGGCGTAGGGCGGGAGATAACACTAAAAAAAACATACACCTCAAACCGTTGGTTTTATTTAATCGGTTCGACTCGGCAGGGAAACTGCACACGTTATCTTGTTAGACCAGAGATGCTAGGAATTCTGATGTATTGTTCTGTTCGCCTAGTAAGACGCAGAGACAAAGTGATGCATTGTTCTCGATTTTTCTTCGAAGGGGCTCTTCTTGCGTCGTTGACAGCCGTGGTAGGATGAAGACATCGAGTTCTAAATGATTTCATATTGGTGGTCAGCAATCGAAGTAGCAAACCGTCCCTTTGTTTCCTGTCTTTGCCCCGAGACCGAAACTCTGGTGTGGTATGTTTAAACCCGGTAAGCGTAGCCTTGATGGCCCACTTGGCGCCTTAATTTGCGGTTTCGCATGGTGCGCACTCAATCCTCCAGCCCCAACCGCAATGTGGCGCTTCACATGTGTGCCAAGATACTAGCTATGGGGCCACCTGGGAGGTTGGAATGGAGATTCAACTCGGAAGAGCCCCTGGTAGAAATTGCTCAGGGGTGGTACACCAGTCGGTTAGCATTGTAATTTGCTCCCAGAGTGTCGTGCAAACGCTGCATGTTAGTCGGGTCGTACCATCGACACGAGTATTTCCTGCTCGGGCAAACAGGCTCCGAGGGCGTTGTCTCATGGCTGTGGGCTGGGCCGTGTTACCGAATCATAACGGGAGAGGCGTGTTGCCAAGGAGAACTGACCGCCATCAGTCTCGCGACGGCGCCCTAATTCAAGCCTTTCGTGAGCCAAGATGACAACTTCGACTTCAACACGGAGCGGATGTCGGCTCTCGTTGGAATGATGCTTGGTTCTTGGTGTCTTATGGTGCAAAGTTAGTTTTGAATTTGTCCTTTTCTCTTTCGTCGACAAAGGAGGGGAAACTACCTATGGTTGTTCATTCCCCAAGACCCTTGAACAAAATAGGAAAATGTCCGACATGCGATGATACCATGTGGCTTGAGGCGACACATGAAGTTACATACACTAAGGGGCTAAACGGCATCTGACCACAAACCAATTTGATATTCAGCCGATGATTGGTGACTTGGCGACTTGGTAGCTTCCAGGTTCAGCTTGGACAGGGTTTGACATATTGAAGTGGAAAAGCTGGGTTCTCTTAGTGTCTGCTTTAGTCCTTGGATATTTCGTATGGAGTACTCCGTACTAATTTGTACATCAATTTGTAGTAGCAATGCACCTATAATGCAGGTATTCCGGGGAACCCAGATACGCCTTTCCCCCGCATCTCCACACCTCCGCGTTTTCCCTTTCTGACTTTTGGGTTTGGCCTTTCCCGTTTGGGCGTTTTGTTGTTTTATTGTTTTAATGTTTTAATGTTTTAATGGTTTGGTATTTTCCTTCTTTGTATCTTTAAAATCCCTCGCCCTTGCTCCTCGTCCCTTCCTTTCTCTTTTCTTTTTTCTTCCATCTTTCATCTTACTCCCTTACGGAACTTCGTCATGGGGTACAAGATAACTAATATCTATGTCATCACCACGGTGGCCGTCATTGGCGGTGCACTATTCGGTTTTGATATCGCTTCCATGTCCGCCATGTAAGACTTCTCATCCCCTGACGAGATCAAGGTGAGAAATGATGTTCACTGACTATCTTTCGCAGCCTCGGCACCCAGCAGTACAAGTGCTTCTTTAACCAAACTGGCACCAACGATGAAGGTCTATGTGGCGGCCCTACCTCGTCCAATCAGGGCGGTATCTCAGCAGCTATGCCTGGTGGTTCCTGGGTTGGTGCTCTAGCTTCTGGTTTTGTGACTGACTATCTGGGTCGCCGTGGGGCCATCCAGTCTGGCTCGGTGATTTGGTGCATCGGTAGCGCCATCGTGTGTTCGTCTTTCGGAATAGCCCAGCTTGTTGTTGGCCGCTTCATCAACGGCGTTTCTGTCGGTATCCTCAGCGCCCAAGTCCCCGTCTACGTCGCCGAGCTAGCCCAGCCCAGTAAGCGTGGCCAGGTCGTGGGAGCACAACAGTGGGCGATTACATGGGGTATCTTGATCATGTTCTACGTCTCATATGGGTGTAGCTTCCTTAAAGGTACCGCTGCCTGGCGCACTCCATGGGGCTTGCAGATGGTTCCCGCCGCCCTGCTCTTTGGCTTTGTCTTCTTATTGCCGGAGAGTCCACGTTGGTTGGCCAAGAAGGATCGTTGGGACGAGGCCCACGAGGTTTTGGCTTCGGTCCATGCCAAAGGGGACCGACATGCGCCCTTCGTGCAGGCTGAGCTACAAGAGATCCGTGATATGGTCGAGTTTGAGCGCAACAACAAGGATGCCTCATACCTCGACCTTTTCAAGGGCCCTATGCTCTACCGAACGCACCTCGGTATGTTCACCCAGATTTGGTCGCAGCTCACTGGTATGAACGTCATGATGCTTTACATTACCTACGTGTTCGGTATGGCCGGGCTCACTGGAAACTCGAACCTTGTTGCATCCTCGATTCAGTACGTTATCAACGTGGTGATGACTGTCCTAGCCTTGCTCTTCATTGATCGTTGGGGCCGTCGTACTCCGCTTTTGGTTGGTTCTACTCTGATGATGGTGTTCATGTTTGCCAATGCTGGTATTATGGCATCGTATGGCAAGCCAGCTCCACCGGGTGGTCTCAACCATACCCCCGAGCAGTCCTGGGATCTCTCTGATGCCCCCAGGGCCGCCAAAGGAGTTATCGCTTGCACTTATCTTTTCGTCGCCAGTTACGCACCAACTTGGGGTCCTGTCAGTTGGATCTACCCACCTGAGCTCTATCCCCTCCGCCTACGTGGCAAGGCTGTCGCGCTTTCCACGTCGTCAAACTGGATCTTCAACTTTGCCCTATCCTACTTTGTCCCTCCCGCTTTTGAAAACATCAAATGGAAGGTTTATGTGGTCTTTGGAGTCTTTTGCTTTGCAATGACTGTTCATGTCTTCTTCGCCTTCCCTGAAACGGCTGGCAAAACCCTAGAGGAGGTCGAAACCATGTTTACCACCCCAGGTCTTACGCCCTGGAAGACCACTGTGCAATACCAGCATGTTCGCAGGCTGGAGCAGGGAGCGATTCAGTCAGACAAGTTAGCCGATCTTCGCGCAGAGGAAGGAACTGTCGAAGCTCCGAAGTCCAGTGAGAAAGAGACCACCGTTTCGCAAGTTGAATAGGTACCCGGCTTCCATAACATGGTACATCTCGTGCCCAAGCCAGTGCTTTGCCATCAAATGCGCCTTTTCCATTACTTATACGAACCCACGCTTTTCCAATAAGATGGGTAGCTTCTTATCTCTCTAGGCTCTTAGGCTATCACCTCCACAGTATTCTAATTATGACTTTACTACTAAATACCAATGGGATCCAAATCCATTTTGCTTTGCCTTGTGTTCAAATTGTAATTTGTATAGACCAAGAAATTCGACCACGAATATTAGCCCGAGTCTCACCAGTAATCAGCCTCCTTTTTCCAACTTTCGGTCGCAAGTGTTGTTAAACCGACAAGATCTCTATCGTCTGCCTCGTAGAATGTAATTAATGAAGGATAAGTGATTGTAATGAGCTAGCTATAGCTTCGTATTCAGGGGTCGACATGACGGATATAAATAACGCCGAGGTCAAAAAGGGACCTTGGGAGGCGATGAGGTCATTCTTAATTTCTGTAGATTGTTCTTTGCACCACGAATGAATTTAATTCACTGTCTTGGGATATTCAAAATCAGATCGGTAATATCAAAGTTACAGTGTCTTCTAAGTTGCATATTCACAATAAATTGATAACGACACGTGACTTGTAAAAAAAAAGATGTGACAAAAAAAGAGCCGAGTTGAGCATGAGCTGGTACCTAGAAGTACCCAGTCCCGCTGTGGACTTTCCATGGTTTATCTCGGCATTTACTAATTGTCATCCAAACCGGGGCAATTCTCGCTAGTCTTGGAGGTTATCTTTGTGTAAGGGCCTGGGAGGGTCCAAATGATGTCGAAACTGTGTGAATGTTAGAGAAGTCGAGCGACACCTATGACACGAGGATTGAAGACTGACCTATTGTCTGGATAATCTGGTGCATCATTGACTCCCAGTGCCTCGGCAATCTCCGTCAATGCATCATGCTCCCAGCAAATCAGTATGTTGGCCAAGCCTTTTCCATCATATCCCTTAACCACATCATTGACACATTCCGGGTCATCCCGACCGCAAGACGTGTCAACAGTGAGGCCAAGATCTTTGGCCAGCGGCTCAACGGTGTCGTAGGGACGGGCACGTTTGCCATCTATCCCGTTCACGTTAGCCTTGGACTAGTCTAGAATACTGCACACCGAAGCCGCACAGGGGCAGGGGGTGATCATACTGCTCTTAGGCGTTTCCGCCATAATGTGAGTGATGTTATACTGGGAATTCTTGCCGAAAACTTCGCGAAGGCATTGTGCACGTTCGAGTCCTTGTGCGTTCAATCCATTTCCTCCATCACTGGGTTTCTCTCCGTGTCGGATGAGGTAGACTGTGGGATCGCGCGCTGCTGCCAAAGAAGCAATGGCCAGTAGGCCGACAGGCAAAAGTCCGAGCATGATATCGGATTGCTTGGGAATGGTAGAAAGAGGGGTGTTTATCTCACAGTAACCATGGGAGTAACAACTTTATATATGAGATAATCTAATCCCACGCTATAATACCAGCACTTGTCCAACCATTTTCGTGATCAACAGCCCATGAAAGGTTCCCGGGTTGCGATTGGCCGATGGTTGGAGCTAGGTCTTATGGGGTAAATGAGCCCGCATGGCCCTAGATTTGAGCCAATACTAGGACAGTCAGAGTAGCATCGAACTAATAGTGCTTCTCTTACTGACTGCAAGTGGAAACTCCTATTTTCTATATTTGGTTCAGCATTCAGCTCAAAAAAAAAATAAGCAACATCATACCACAATGGGCATCGCAATCCGCCCACCCCCGCCTCCCGCCCCCAGTTTCCTTTGAAGTCTGCAAAGCAACATTCCAAACTAAGGAAATGGTTAAATATACATACATCTAGCATATCCGTCGACATCCGGTTTTGGTTTTTGTCGGCTTGAGCACGGGAACAGGGGGGTTTCCAAAGGTTTTGTTTTCTTCCCACTGATTGTACTTTTGGTCCATACGTAGAGTAGAGTACCTTAACTCAAAAAAGGGGTATCAAACACATAAGGTAAAGAGACATAGTAAGTTGTACTAGAAGATTAGATATATGTGCTCTCTTGCTAAACTGATGGCGGGACTTACATGTATAAAAACTTTGTATTTTGGTAGCCAAGAGTAGGTAAATCCGGTAGTGACGCTTGGCAGGTACAACCAATACAGGATTGCCCGGCTGAGCTAAGTTAGCGCACCACCTAAATTGTGGAGAAGCACAATGAGGGATAAGATAACGATAATGATGGCAAAGGCTTACTGTCTCATTGCTAGGTCGTGAAATTTTGAGAATAATTACAAAGATATAGATAGTTGTGTCAAAAGATGATCTGAAAGAAGTTGCATTGTACTCACGGTGGGAAACAGGGAAGAGGAATATTTCGAAATAGGAATCAGCGAAAAAAAGAGTCGACTCAAAAAGGCTACATATGTAGCAGTACTTCCCGGATTTTAGGCCGCGGATGCGAATTCCCTAATCGGGATGACGTCGCTTTATGAAGGTGCTCAGGGTCCTGCTCACTATCTCAAAGCACAGGGGGATTTCTCAGTAACCACCTAACCATTTAATTGGACTTAGCAAGCAATCGAATGATATTGACTTAACTAGTGATGCTCAGACAGCACTCTGGTCGTCCACAGGTGCTTACTTAGTACGCATCGCCCCAGTCTCCACACAGAACGTCCTCCCGTGGACAGTTTGTAATTGAGGGTCTTTTAGTTTCCTTCAAGCTAGCTGATCCAACTTTTATCTTTGGTAAAAAAACGATTGATTCCAACTTGGAAATTAGCACATGGTTTTGCCCTAACGTTACGGCTGTATGATGGAATGGTTTCATTGCGAGAGCTCATGCGCTCATAAGACATCATAATTATATCATAACGGCGAACAAATCATCGCAGGATTCAGTGACGGAGAAATGATATATGACGACCAGCTTGTGATTGTAAGGCATTTAAGTAGAAGGAGTATCCATCAAAGGCAGGCCTTGACTTCGTTAAACGATCACGATCACTCACCTGAAACGATCACCCACATCGACCAATATGCCGACAGAAGAAAGACTCAATGAGATGCGTGGGTACAAGGCGTAAGTATTGCATTCCGGACCATAGATATTCAGGAGCGTATCTAAGGCCTAAGGCTATCGTTTACAGCTCGCTGCACAACCCGAACGTTTCAGCAGATGCAAAGCAGCATTCACAAGCTATGCTTGATGAGCTCGGTGGTGATCAGCCTCGCAAGGAATTACATAAGGCAAGAGGCGATCAAAACAAAGACCCAACGAGGGTCTCAGCTGGGCTTAAAGCGTGAGTATGGCCTTGAGGGAAACTGTTTAACATCTACTGATTGACCTATGTAGCGCACAAAAGAATCCTAACGTGACAGGAGGTGGGAAGCAGAGAGCTGCTGACAAGATGGAGCAGAGAGATGCCCCGGAGGAGTAGACACCTGTGTGGTTACTTGCTATATACTTTTATGAAAGTATATGAGCGCGTCACTTGTTGATATCTCCCAATAGACACATAACTGAACACATAGTATCAGACGCACAACCTACCTTTTCTGTATCTCTCGGTTCAAAGGCTTTCAATAGACAACTGTATTGGTTCATGATCTCGTATGCTAGATATGCCCGAAAACTCCCAATTTACATGCCACAGGGATTACATTTCTGTTTCTCTCATATATCCTCTATGTCGCCGGTTTTTATAGAAGCGATCAAATTCGTTATATCAAGTTATTGATACCATTGATTCCGTCCTCTACATCATCTAGGATAAGCTTTTTGCAGTGAGAGCTCTATCCTGACCTAGGGATATTGTTCCAGAAGATCATTACTATTATCGGACATTATCACCATCTCTACCGTGACTCAAATTCTCGGGTACCCTTAATTCTAACAATTATCTACGACTTCACTTTCACACCACACGACAACAACCTTCACTGCCTACCCCCTAGAGTCGAAAGGGAGACGAAGCTACCTAACACTCTAGAAGTCCTAGAAAAAAGGGTTCATGTAGCCACAGCCCACATAAACAACCAATATGCGTACTTGCCCCAGAGCCCAGAATCCGGGAATTACTGTCGACCGCGTTATATGAGAATATATGACTGGGCTTGTTCTAACGATACTTGACATGTCAAAAGCAGGCCAATGCCCCATTATATATCACGCGATTAAAATAATTACATAAAGACGCATCGTAGCCCATTATAATTGTTTCGTTGCCTTGGTCCCAACAATCTCCCCAGGGCTTTCCTTGATCGGGAAGAGGCTGGTGTTTCGAGACCACTAGGAGGATTTTGCCGTCGAAAACATCTCACAACATCATGGAACATCTTCCCTACATCTGCGTCGTATTTTGCAGATGTTTCAATGAACAAACAGTTCAGTGACTTTGCAAGCATTCGGCCTTCTTCAACTGATACTTCACGCTGGGCTTTTAAGTCATTTTTGGTACCGACCAAAATGACGGGCGAATTCAACGGATGCTGTGAAGGAGACCATTTTATAATCATATTGACCCTCATCTCCTCTTTGATGTCCTTGATGTGATTGTAGTACGCCCGTATATGAGAAAATGACGTTCTTGAAGTAACGCTGTATGCAATAATGAAGGCATCTCCGTCGCTGATATACTGGTCGTGAAGCGCGGCGTATTCTTCTCGCCCTGCAGTGTCCACGATCTCGAGGGCACAATGGCAGCCATCAACAACTATTCCTGTCCGATAGGAGTCATCAAGTGTTGGTTCAAGGCCCTCCTCGGCAAACTGATCCAAACAAAACTAGAAACGCCTTCGGTTAAAATGAGCCTTTGTGCTTTAAGAGAGGAGAGTGACAAACCCGCACAGCTAGCGCTGATTTGCCAATATCACCATCCCCGACCATTACCAGTGTCAATTTGGTCGACCTCTCAGATATGTCCACATATTATACGAACCTGAATAAGTGGAAGGCGGGGAATATGTCACAAAGGACCTAAGCTGTGGTCTCGATTAAGGGGTTTGGGCCCCTTAAAGCACACTGTTTAATGATCAAGCCCTTTTATATCTCATTGCGTGCTAGTACTGTGCCGCAAGCAAGTATACTTTGAAAGTGGTAGACTTTTGCTGTTCGACCTTTGCAGCAAGAAGAGGTCCAACAAGGCCCCTGGTTAGGTTGACTTGACGTTATGACTTGATAATTTGACGCTGACTCGTGAAACCTACGAAATGTGACTATTGACGTCACGTAGGTGCAATATTTGATCTCGGAGCGACGGGCATGTAATTGGGCCTGAACCTCTCAGTGCAAGAGCCAAATAGAAATAAACAGAAGGCTGCGAAATTATCTTTGGCTCGTGGAACAATACTCCTCTGAACAGGCATATAGTGATAGGTTATCAAATGGCTTCCTGCATTGGCCGTTTCCCTTTCCTGCCCTCTGCTTAGGCGGAGGCTTCTAGTGATTGTAAGTTGCTGCGGACCTTTCTAATGATTAAGGCGCAGCTAGGGGTAAGCATTAAAACGGAAAGTGGAGGCCAGCTCGCGCGGGCTGAAATCCGACGCATACACATGATCTTTCTATGATGTCCAATAGAGCTTCGGTCTTGTCACGCTGGGCGACCTGAGGCTGCAATATATACATTTCCCTTCCTGTGTACGGTAAATGAGGTTCACTTCAAAGTTTAGCCGTTACTGCCCCTAATCCATCCGCCGCTCTTCGTAGTGACTTCCAGTACTTGTCCTTTCGCTGAAGAATCTCGAATCCTTGTTCTGCCCATCGATCTTCCCAAGGAGGGAGTGAGTAACCACCCGTTCCCGGTGCTGGGGGCCCAGCCAATTCTGTTAAGAAATCAAAATATTCCTTAAAGTCAGGCTTTATTTCGTGGAACAGGGCAGTATGGCCTTTGTACTGAAGTCTTTGGACCTCCCATAGATCCTGCTCTTGTGGCGTTGGCAAGGACGCCGCATTTCTTCCGGCGAAATATCGGGCAACGGCAACGGCCTGGTATTCATAAGCCCGGAAGCTGATCGCAGCACGAACCTGGCCGACGAGAGCCAAAGATGGATCCCCAATCTTGAAAATGTGCTGGTAAAACCCTGCTACCCGGTTGTTGGGAGTCACGGGGTTCGGCACCAGGAATGGATAGGACAACTTGTACCCAGTGGCGAAGATGATCTTGTCCACGCCCTCCAAAAGGCTGTTGTCGGAAAACACGACGTTTATGCCTTCTTCTGTTGCTTGAATCTCTTTGATTGTTGGCCTAGCGTTGACATTAGGTAGATCCCACGCGGATTGCAGCGCCTCGTTCTTCCCTCTCTGGGATAGCTCGAGAGGACCTTTCACAATGGCATGTAAATCTGCGACAAGATCTGCTGCGGAGACACTGCCTCCAACGACCACCACACGCTTATCCACATAATCATCTGCCCTTCGGAACGCCTTTGAATGCTCAAATATGGTCGGATGGCGCGCAAAGGCAGCACTTAGCCCTTTGACAAATGGAACAAAAGGCACGCTGTAATGCCCCGATGCAACAATCACAGCATCGAATTGCTCTTCCCACCAATAGTCCTTGGGAGTGTTGCCATCCCCGTGGCCGGACTGACGAAGTGCTAAAGTCCATTTCCCGTCCCGCTTTTCAACCTTTTCGACTGTTGTATTGAGCGAGGCAAGATGAAGGTAGTCTTGGAATATATCTTCCAAGTACTTTCTCACCACCCGAAATGGCCGGGTTGGATTGGACTTCCCTAAGTGTCTACTTGACGATGCCGAATTTATCTCGGGAAAGGGAGTGTGCGTGAAAGCCATGACCTTGGCGCCGACATTACTGTCAAGACCATCGTAGATGCCTGTGCGAGACGTTACGTCTTCTGGAGAAGGAGACTTGAGCAGCGGAAGGCGACTTGGGATTTCGAGATCTTGTTCACTGGAGGAGGACTCTTGGGATGGAAACAGATCGGGAATCTCATCGTATTGCCAGATCCCTCCAATGTGACCTCGTCGCTCAAATAGACGTATGTTTTGGAAAGTATTTTCTTCTTGCAAGGCTTTGACGGCAGAAATGCCAGATGGACCAGCACCGATGACAGCAACGCTTTGATATCGGGGCGCCATGACGAGGAATCGTCTCGAGGAGGGTTTTTGAAAGTTAAGAATAAGTTTGAAAACTATCTTTCTGTCTGAGAAATATCATCAATAGGATACGAGCATCTTTTAAATCTCAACTGTATTCTTATCAATTAAGCGGTGGTATACTAAAGTAAGCGATGATGTCAAAATACTCCACCTTGGCGGAATTGCACCTAAGGACGTGATGGGTCAGTATTGCTTGACAACAGCTAGAATGCGACTTTTCATTGGGAATAACCTGCAAGATGTATTTAGGCTGGCATTGACGCAATTTGAGGTTGAGATGGTTATATTTTTGACCCAATTAACATCCGCCATCCTGGTGATATGGGTATCTTTTGGTGCGTAAATATATACATTCAACGTCGGACGAAATTCACACCAAGGCAGATTGGTAAACGACGGCGGGGCTGTATTGCGAATATTCAGGGGAAGCGGCACAGAATTTGAAGACTTCAAGGTGTAAGAGGTACCTCAAGATTCATTTGGCAGCACACTCCCATTCCAATTCACTCGGCTCTTTCCAATAGTTCGAGTCACTCAGTGTAAATCCAATCTTTTGCAACACCTTTGCGCTTCTGCTGTTATCTCTCTCCGTCTCCGCGATGAATCTTTTGACCCCTCTTTCTTCCACAGACCACTGCATAATGGCCTTCGACGCTTCCTGCGTAATTCCTTGCCCCCAGTATTTTGGCGATACACCGTAGCGCAGCTCAATCATTTCGACCCATGATGGTAGCGCAGCATCTCCGGGTTCTCTTGACGGCATCGAAGTTGTTGTGGCATCACGGAGGCCTGCATAGCCCACCCATTCGGAGGAAGCGAGGTGGATATTATTGAGGCCCGCAACCCGTACATAGTCATCGCCTTTGAGTGTGGTGAAATGATCATTTTGTGTGGATTGATTGTCGGACTCTAATGTGGATGGCCCACGCAACCCCACAGCAAAATCACCCAAACCGCGCTTTTGCCAACAACGTTCAATATCACGCGTCTGTATCATCTCACGCGTCTCCTCATCGCTCCATACCCTGGCTGGAAAGTGATGCCCGAAACCCATCTCACAGAAATCCACATTTGCATGTAGCTCGGAATAAAGCGCCCGGTATGAGTTGAAGGAGACTGCTATTGGGGTGGGAACAATAATCAATCGAGGCGTGAGAATCACGAATTGTTCAACAAAGTCTCCATTGTCCGAACCCATTTTGCAGAAGATCAGGCTCCAGAGGCAAATCCAGTAAAATAACAAGGTCTAGACTGTATATTTGTGGGGGAGGAAAGAAAACGAAATGAAATTGTTGATTTTTCTTCGTAGGTCACGTGTGTTCATTTGATACTCCTGGTTGTGTGATTCTCCCCAATGTGTTAATTGCGAGGCTGGTGGATTCCGGATGAAAAAAGAGACCAGGAAAAAGGTCTCTGATCTCCACATTAGTCTCCGCAATTAGACTGAGGAACAGCAAGCTCCAGGGTCCTTTTCCCTAACGAGAACCGACCACTTTTAACCACATCTCTAAGTCCACTCTCGAATCCAGTCGATCTCGGCTATAGTTGGCTGTACAGCGCGACACCACTATGGGTCCTTCCGGGATAGGAGCATCCGGTCTATCTCGGACTGGTGGCAGCTTCGGAAGGTCACCATCTACCTCTACGAAATTCTACGGGGTTTCGGTCTGTCAGTATTATATCTCATATGGTTACCCTATTTGTTCCTTCGTTACTTGTAAAAGTTTGATGTAGGCGGAGTGGTTTTGAAACTCAAACAGTGTCATATGTATCAAATATTGAAACAAAGACAGTATCAACATACATTATACATCATGGGATATTCCAGGGGACTTATAAACCACGATCTCGTATAGGAAATTGTCATATAACTTAAGATACACTTTATATTAGCTGGGTCCATCAGTTATTGTGTCTTTGTACTCAAAATTGGCTTAAAGCCTAGAAGGAATTTTCCGAATAGGGAATGAAGAGAGGGCGCGAGCAGAAACCCATTGGAAGATTCGTCGACAGTGGAGCCTTTAATGATTTCCCTTGATGCGGGAAAGCAAGTGTAGAGGGCATCCCAGCACACGCCAGTATCGTTACCGGTAAGGTTCTTTTCCTTCACTGTAGGAAAGGACTGAGTCGATTGGAGGGCTGCCTGTTTATTTCTCTTTGCAACGGGAGATGACTCGGTTGACCGGGGTGCTAGCTGTTTTTTAGCCATTTAGTCTCATATTCCATATTATATGATAGTGAAAATACCTTGCTTTTAAATTTGCTGAATGAAATAGTATAATGTGTACCCTCCGAGGTCTATAGGAACCTCTTCTTGGGGGTGGCCTCTTTCTTCCCATTTGTTTAAAGCGAGGTACCCAGACAACACAACGTGAATCATCCCGTCTGAAACAGACATCTATAAACCGATTAGAACGACCAACGGGTGTACTTGCTCGGCCACTGATTGTTTGTGCGTCCTCTTGCCGACGGGAAATTGGGGAAGAAACAGGATGTGATTTAGTACCTAGCGCCTTCACTAAATCGCGATATATAGATTAGTCAAGTCTTTATTAGGAATTTAGTTAAATTAACCTTGTATACTTACTTGGTAGAAGGAGCGCAGTCCGTATTTGATCGTATACTCTGTATACACCTTCGTCTGTTGTCGACTGATCTGAAAGAATACCCCGGGCGATTTTCCCCCGCCCAGCTTGGGGGAGCCATACGAGCAACGCATGAAGTGTCGGCACAAGAAATCGATCGGTACGACCTTGGTATAGAACGTGTTTATCTAGGCATGCCTTTGCCTGGGAGTTGAGGGTGTCCCAATGTTCGTTAGCACGGCCAACGCTGGCAGGGGCGCTAGTGCCCGAAAGTGAATCAATGTGGGGGCGAGGTACGATGTGGGGCCGACGACGGGCCAGCGTCGAAGGCTTCAGGCTCAGGAGCTATGTTCTTGCGTTTACGCATTGTCACCATATTGGAGTGATGAGTGGATTAGATGGTCGAATGAGATCGGAGAGTGAATCATTGACTTTTGGAGATGGGCAAAGTTGAGGAAAGACCGTCAAGCTTGCGAAATAAGCTTTCTTGGTCACTAACATCTGATTAGGTACCTTATTACTTGCCCGCAGGGTTGTTTTCACCATCAAGAATATTCGGGTGCGTTTGCAGCCTCTTGACGTCTCTTTGGTTAATCTTTTTGGATGTCTTTTTGGATGTCTTTTTTAATAGATATTTTGCTTGTCTTCTTCAGTTTCATAGATAGACAGCAGAAGCAGGCGAAAAAAGGCTTCATTTGTGAAATGGACTTTTTCTGTGTATAACAGTTGATAAGAATCGATTGAATTAAGCCCTTTCCATTTATGATACGTGCAGGAGGTCATTTGTTATTACCGTCCCAGGGGTCCTAGTAGAGTGCGGTTCTCTTCACTCACCCACGTCGCACTTTTCCATTGTTACTGTTTGAAATGTCCCGGTGGCTCTTCTTCGCCTACCTACATCGCGTATTTTCTTTCCTGTGCTATCAAAGCTAGGACTAATATGGATGCTTCACCTATATGACACCATCTCCATTTACTCAAAGCTCGGTACTAACCTTGAACTTAGTCGGGACAACGGGTCAAATGCCTTTTATTTAGGGAGCCCATGAACCTCCAAGCTGTGGCACCGGGCACCCTCAAACAACCATCTGGCAATTGAGCTCAACATTTAAAAAGGCTCAATTATACGGTGGCCAAAACGGGCGTCGCTCTCAAAGCCCACACGCTTATTATCCTAAACGAGAAGGACCAAAGCGCGAGCTAATGGTTCGTAATAATTGAACTTTCACACCGAATAACGTATTTCACAAGCTAGTGGCCACCACAAGCTAGTGGCCACCCCCACCCAACTTACTAATTTCAATTGCATTTATCTCAACCAAAACTCCATTAAATTAAATATAGTAAAATCATCTAGCTAGCTAGGCATCTATTAATCTTATGTCCTATTCCTCCACAACCACTACACTCTGGTAGGGCCCGCGTACGTGGTTGTAAAGCCGGCGAAGGGCTTCTTCGTAGAGGGGAGGGGGGTGCTTTAATTGCTTCTACCGGCTTAGCAATCAATTGAGAAGCTTCTTACACTGAGAGGCCTTCTTCTGTAAGTATCTGCCTCCGAAATCTAGTACGCTTTTGCTTCTGCTTCTCGTTGGCGGCGCGTAATTCCTTGTTTTCTTTAGCGAGTAAGATAGTACCTTGTATTGTAAGATAGAAGCCTTTTATAAGCTGGTTTAATATACGATCTAATAGGCTAGGCGGGCTTCGAGATCTTATACGAAGTAAAGCTTTAATTGATAAAGCTTAATAATGTAGATCTTTCTCTATAACTAGACCTGGTAGTGACCCGCGGGTGACCCTCACAACCCTCGAACCGCCCCGCTACTAGGGCGGTTCGAGGGTCTAACCTTCTAACCCTAAGGGTCGTCTACCTAGAGGTTGGACCCTCGGAGGGTTACCCGCGGGTGACCCTAAGGGTTGTTAAACGAGATAAATAGGCAAATCTTATGATATATATAATTTATATAGATTTGCCCTATATTTTTGAGTATCCTGATTATATATCCGAAGTTCTTTAATATTAATTTTTAGTGATATATTATTATAAAAACTTATATTATATTCTTAAATCTAGTTCCTATCTACTAGACTACTATATATCTATTAAGCCTTTTTAAAACCTTCCGAACTCTTCTAGATAATTAAAAGAGAGGAATTTCGCCCTCTTTATTTATACTATCTTTAGTACTAGATTATATCTTATTACCTTTACTTAGTAAACTACTTCTTTATCTCCTCCTAAGTATAATATTAGGTAATAGTTAT
>NW_015971478.1:0-23038 GCF_000769745.1 Penicillium expansum
AAATTCCGAGGAACTAGCCACTGCACTATAAGGGGGTTTCATTGATAAATCCTATCTTTCAGTTAAATTTAACAAACACCGCCTCTCATAAATTAGGTACAGTCATCATTTTCAACTTCACCTACTTCCATCAGATTTACGGCCATTTAAGTAAGAGTGAGAATGAATCAAGACAGCTATAAGTTATCATGTGTACAGAATCCCCTTAGGTTCTGTCACTCCTGGGGTCGAGCCAGGTAGCTCACAACCCAATTCGACCTCCCTATCACGACTCGGCCAACCACATCAACAGTAACTTATCCCATTTAGATTGCTTTGAGGAGTAATCTTTTGCCTCTACCTCTTTTCTTTCACCCTTTCCTGTCCATTTCAAACTCTGGTATGTCTACAGCCAGAAGCCCACAAATCCAACAGGATACAAATAACTAGCCTAGATCCTGCTGACTGGCTTCATCCTTTGCCAGTATGTCCAACCTCCGTGCCAAGATGGGTTAAACGAACATCCCTGTTGTCGAAAACGTACCATCGCCTTGAGCCTCTCGGCGAGGCTGTGGCTGAGTTCGCTACCGAGTCTTCCCCCTCCATCGGGAATCGCAGATGCTACGCCAACTTATCTCGAGGACAGGGACATTCCATCAAGTTCCACGACTACTCGCTATACTCCAATTGCACCAAAGGCCCAAGCCATACAGCTAAACGAGGCTGGAGTTGGCGCGTTCCATCCACAAGCCTGTCTCCCGACTAGGCCTGGAAAAGGGGCCTACAAGTGATTGTGGAGGTCAATAACAAACCCAGCCACAGGAACAAGCGCCCTTCGACTGACGGTCACCCCACTGGTCTCCCTCCAACTAGGAAGCGGAAGAAAAGAAGGATATATGTGGGACAACTGCCTTAGCTTCAATTTTGTGATATCGTTCATGTCAGAGCCTTGTCGCCCCCAGGTACACCCACTCTTCAGTTGCAAGCAATTTATTATTTCCAGAATGAGGTACAGCCAACCACATTGCTCAGGTCTAAATGATTCCTATAATGCCTATCGATGGGTTTGTGGCCGTGTTTCTAGTGTATCTGGTAATGTATCCCCTCGCCATACATACTCCGTTAGAGGCTTCTAAGAAGCACATTGCTCTCCTGATGTTCATTGCTCGAAATCTGGCACGGAAGGGAAGTAAATAGCCCAAATTTGTTGAAAGCTTCAGTCAAAGTACCTACTAAATGCATCCATCAACTTACTTATACTCATCTTAGTTCAAGGCAGCCGAGAAATATTGCCATCCTCATCATGTTAACCTAATTTGCGAGCGAATGTAATCATCGTTGTGGCATAGTGTATTCTCAAGGTACAGATGATAGCTTAGGATACGAGAGTAGCCGATCTCTTAGTCCGGCAATAGTGAGTTGTGCTGCCCGAAGGACTCCCCAATCCAATACTAGTCCGTAGGGCTTACTTGGAAGCGGCAAGAGGACGTATGTATGGCTTAGGATTGAAGGGGAAAGGGCTGTCATGGGGGAAGAGGGAAGCTATATGAATAAAGAGAAATGGTCCCCAGGCTGGACGAAGGAACTACGGGCCGTAGTGTAGTGTAGTATAGTGTAGTATAGTGTAGTATAGTGTAGTGTAGTGTAGGTCCTGCTGTAACATAATTTTATATTCGAACGTGAAAAGTGTCAGACTGATCCGGTTTCTAGAAGTACGTTATTTTCTTCTTCCTTTTCTTGTTCTTCGTCCTCCCAGATTTTCACATCCATCACACTCCCGCTTTCCACCATATTCGTCCATTCATCACAAGTTATTCATCCAAAAACCCGTCGCCTACTCGGAGTAGAGCGCTCAAAGGATGTATACACGCCACTCGGGTACCGTCCCTAGGCTGTTTTACTTACTGGAGGTTCCAAAATCCCCACTGAGCCCTCCCACTTCACCTAAACCTACACGGTCTACCACAATACAAGTGAGGAACGGCGAGGGGATTCTGCACTCCACCCCGACTACTGATACCAATGATGATGACAAGACACTGCTCGTCAAATCGTCTTATTCACCACCCCAGCCTGCTCCAGAGGGGTCACCACCTAGCCACACGCACCCATATTACCCCACCAGTCTTCAGGCCCACACGCAGTCGTTCAGGTTCCTCGCAAGTCCACTTCGTCTGCCAGCGTGCCCGATGATTATTTTCGACCTGCAGAAAAATGGCACACCGACAACTTTGAGACAAAGCTTTCCGGAGAACTCGGACACGACTTTGTTGGATTTGTCTCTCTTAATACAGAAGACACGGCTCTGGAGTTCTCTAGCAATATTCTCCAACTCGCTGTTCTGAACCATGTTCGCAAGAGACTAATTTACTTTTGCGATGGATCTTTGCGATTAATATGTGGCGCGGCTGGAATTGTTTGGCCTAAGAGCCTCACGTGTGGCACATGGGAAGGTAAGGGTGAGTACTATCCGGCCAAAGTTGATAGCACAGCCACAATCGAGCTCTTTGGAATCAGATGCACCCTGGAGACAGCGATCAGTGACATGGATACCGCACGTGCGGATGTTGCAGGAGGTCCCGCCCGGAGTAGTATGTCTTACCGAGGAAATCCGGGACAGACTAGATCGAACTATCATGGTATGGCAAATGAGCTTTTTGTCTTCACCGATGATATCAATGCGCTTCAACGGATCAGCGGGAAACTACCTTATTTCCCAAACGGGGAAGTCGCGAATCAAGTGAAAGCTATTAGCGAGCACTCTAAAACTCTCTACCTGCTTGGGGTACACGTGGAGCTACATCTCAGTCCTGGTCATTCCGGGGTGCCAGGGAATGTTCGGGCCGACGCAATGGCCAAAAGAACTCAACGTCAGCTTTTGGCAGACAAAGCCACCGCTTGGCCTGCAATCAAGGAAGTCGACTGAACCGAAAGCGGGCGTCCCCGTGCCTGACTTCTCCAGTTTGTGAATAGCCTCTTGCTTTCGCCGTTCTTTCTATGCCCCCGTTCAATGCTTCAATGGTGTTCTATGGTTTCCGAACTGTATGATTAGTATGCCAGAATATTGATTGAAGGAATGGCAAATCATTATCAAATTTTACTCAGTTCCAGTTCATTGTAACCTGAGATATCTATTAGTTAGCCGTAGGTGGTAACACAAGTATTAAACTCAATTTCTTATATCTAATGTTGCATACTATGAATGAGCATGTCTTTGCGGGGGCAAAAAGAGTATTCTGTGATATAAATTTGTGGGCAAGTTAGAGTAGCTCTTACGTCTAACCTTCGATGCAACCGTGGAAGCATCAATTCCCATCCATATCTCACATTTTCTTGAGCCTAAACACCGTAAGCTACCTTTTAAATTCAGGCGACAATTAAATGAGGGCAGGGTCAAATATCAAGCATACGAAGACAACATATACTATATTGAATTCAATCCTTGGAGCACATTTCTAGTAGTTGAAGTTCAATACACAAAGAACGAAGGATCCAAGGAAAGAACTGGGAAGACAGAACCCAGTAAGGACGACACCTACAAGCCTGGATCCTCAAGCTCTCTAGCAAGATAAATATAACATTAAAAAGAGAATGAAGCAAGATCTGGGTGAAATTATATACGGAGCAAAATTATATGGTGTGCCTGGGGTCAAACCAGGTAATGCACATTCCTGCCCATTCCCCTATCACGATCTGGTGGGTAAATGCTTAGGGCACATCTGGGCCCGGTTTTCATCTGTCTTGTTCCAACGGTTGAGATGGGTAGTGTTGATTACTGACGCTGGATGCCCTAGGCCGCGCTCAGGTGATGGGTTTGAGTCTTGAAGCGTGGATACTGGCATTTGGGAGCTATTGGATGCCGGGGGTTTGGCAAAGGTGGGCGACATTGGTCCCCGGAGAAAGTGAATGGGATCCCCCCTTCTTCAAGCTCGTTCAGACTGGAGGGTAATCGAAATCGGACCGATGGATGCTTTGATCGGACAGATGGTCACCTCGCTCGTACTAGAAAGAGGGTCGGTTGTGTCTTCATGCGGCCCGGTAATCAGCTCGTTCGGATTGAAGGGAGACTCGGTTATGATGCTTGCTGATGCTTCCTTCAAACCATGTGAATGTAGTGCGAGTGGATCAGACTCTGTGGCCTTTTGCGCTGCATGCTCTCCCTGACTAAGGGCAGGTGGTTAATTAGTAGAGCGAATATGTCGGTTGGACGGCCTTAGTGGTCGCATTTTGTCTGAGCGGCGAGCTTGTTTTGATGTGATAAACTCTTTGATTGAACTGTGACCTCGACGAACTGGCATAAGCATCGTTCTTCACTTCGATTGTCAGTCAAAGGGCACTTTCGCTGCTCGAGATTGAAAGGGAGATAACTGGAATAAGATTAAGCGAGAGAGCTTTCAGCGGGAGGTGGGAGAAGACAAGAAAGGTACATGTGGGGCATCTGGAATCCTTCCTTTTCATGACGGTGTCGATGTCAGGCCTTGTTGCCCCCAGATACACCTACTCCCCAGTCACAAGCAAAAGATGATTTCCTGAAAAACCCAGGTACACCTAACATGTTGAGCTCTAAGAGAAATTCTATAATGTCCATTGATAGATTTATGTCCGTGTCTCTAATGTATCTCCAAATATATCCCCTCGGCGTATATATTTAGGTATGTACGTACATGCGTAGTAGTTGGAGGGAGGTTGTTGCCTTGTCCCTAGCTGGATTAGTGCAGATCACATGTACGGGCGACTAAGTCTGCCATCGGTTCATAGCTCTCCTATTGGATACTACCTCACGGCCTCTTTCGTCGCTGCCTTCTTGAAGCATACACTTCTTCGTAATTAATTTAAACTTCGCTTTCATTTTCTATAAGAATAGGCGGCCTGGTTGACGGCCTTAAGGTGTGTTTTTAGCTGGTCCTTTGAGCTGGTCCTTGTAGATATCTTTTTAGATATATGTAAAGACGGTAAAAAGGTATACTTTATATAAGCGAGTTTTCCATCAGGGATACTTTAACTTTATAATAGCACGACTGACGATTGATCGTGAACCCTATAAAGATGAAATTATATCTCTTTTCTAAACCGGTATATCATCGAATTCTATGTTCTTCAATTCAATGTACTTTGATTTTAGTATACTTCAATTTATATACAAAGCATACTCTTATAAAGTATGAAATAAATAGACCTCGAGAGTATATATACGGGAGGTAGGTTAATGCAATTAGAGAGGTAAAAAGAGCGTATACTATACTTTGAACATAGTACTTCTTAAGGTTGAAGGGATATACGTAAGTTATCGCCTGTAAATATTCACCAATGAGAGAGTTATGAACTGGTGGCATTCTTGCCTACATAGGTAGCTGCCCGTACACACATAATCCACTAGCCCACCTGTGGACCCGTACCCGTGGATGGGTCCACGGGTGGGCCTAATATCTAAAGTCTAAACAAGTATAGAGTCTAATGGGCAGACATCTCGACAATGTCACTCTATAACCCCCTCTTCCTCCCCTCCGATTGCACATAGGGTATGTGGTAATAAAGGATCAACCAAAATACAATACGACAAATATTACATGACAATTGTGGTAGATAAGAATTTGTCGAAAAGGTGTAGCTAACAATTCGCCGTAATCTAGCTGATCAGTTTGTCTGGGTCACGAGCAGTACGTGTCGAGTTGATGCCATTACGGCAAGTACTTGTTTTATTTTCTTTTCTTTCTTCCTGTCTGTCTCTTCTCCCTTTTCCACTGTTTTCTCTCTGCATTTCTCTTTATTCCAACAGTCGCACCATATCATCATATCTTTGTTTAACATAACGAATATCTTCATACCAATACTATCTCTTCGCTCAGGCAAAATGACGCGCCTGGCTTCAGCCAACCGCCATTTTCGCTCTGTCAGTTGCCCTTTGCTTGGCCGGGCAAGCCTTCATGAACCGCAAGTGGCCACAGATTATCCTGAGCCATCAACTGCACAGGGATCCAACGCTGTCCTAAGCGACCCTGAGCAGGCTGCAAATCAACCCGCGGATTGCTTGATTGTATCCCCCGATCTGAGTGAATCAGCTTCTAGCCAAAATGAGGTGACTTCAACCCGGAGTGTGATGGAGCCTGGTGCGAGTGATATGGACCCCGTTCTGAGTGAGATGAACCCTGGTCTGAGTGAGGTGGACCCTGATCTGCATGAGCCGAGCTCCGGCATCAACAACCAGACGTCTAATTTGAGTGAGTCAACAGCTGAGGTGAACAAGCCGACAGCCAATGAATCGCGCGCCGATTCGAGTGAGCTCGAAGAAGGCGAGATCCCGCCCACGCCCCCAGCAACCAATATTGCTCCCCGTCTGCCAAACCCCCGGCGGCCGAAGACCTCCAATCCACGTTTCAGGGCCTCAAATCCGTCACCTGAGCCCGGCCTGGGGCAGCCAGTGCCATCGGCCGACACATCCCGTCCGAAACATCGCAAAACGACTGCAAGCCACCAAGTCCCAGCCGAGGGCAATGATAAGCCCAGCCGCAAAAGAAAGCGCCCCTCATTTATCGACACACCGGACAATGAGTTCAGACCACCAAAAATCAGCAAAACTAGCAACACCAATAAAAAGCTCTGTACGGACCTCGGGCACGAGTTTGCTGGACTTGTCTCCGAAGCCACGGACAGTGTTGCTTTGAATTTTGCTAAGAACATTCTCCGACACCCTGTTCCAGACACGGTCTCGAAACGACTTGTGTACTTCAGTGATGCGTCTCAGCGTGCCATGTGTGGTGCCATTGGTATTGTCTGGCCAACAAGTCTGACCTCTTCCAATTGGGAGGGGAAAGGCGCCTATTATCCAATCAGCACCGACAATACCGCGATCCTCGAACTGTTTGGCATTTGCTGTGCCCTGGATCTAGCAATCCAGGACATCGATAAGGAGCGAGCGATTGTTCCATCAACGCTCTCACGCACTAGCTCCCAATCCCACACAATGACCAAGGAGGTGCTTGTTTTTTCTGATGATGCTGAGGCACTTAAGCGCATTCGGGGAGAGGGGCCCTACAACCCTGAAGACGAAGTGGGCAGTCAAATGGAGGCAATCAGTCGCCACTCCAAGACTCTGCACAGTATGGGCGTCCATATTGAGCTCCATTTGAGCCCGGGTCATTCTGGGGTGCCAGGCAATGTAGCAGCCGACGCAATGGCCAAGAGGAACATGTACGAGCTTTATGTGCAGACTAAAACCTCTTGGCCAACAGCTGAAGCTATCACGAGCCGGCCAATTTACCCTGCCCCTAAGCCAGGGTCTTGTCTGTCTCGCACAGCTCGTGGGTCGCGTGGTGGTCGACCTGCTTTCCCTCCCTCCCGTCCCATCATCCCTTAAATCATGCCCATGACATGACCTCACTGTGTGCGGGACCTGACTTCCAAGATTGTACATTCATTTGTAGATATCGTTGGTTAATTGTATGACTAATATGAACTTTCATTTAAAAGCAAGTAAACCATAATTCACTTACAGCACTGGTTTTTTTCTTCTAGGTCTTAGCTGGCTTTCACTTTTGAGCCAACCCTATTCACATTGAGTCCACCTTAATGAGCATAGTGAATTTGATGTCACTTGTAGTAGAAACATGTAACAAATATATGGTGACCAAGCCAGGTATTCTTTAAATTTAAGCAAATAGTAAGGCTGTCAACTGAAAGCCTCTTATAGTAGATTTCTCGAATGGGAACCGGAACGGAATGTACCGTACCGTAAGCATTTTACTCAGGCCTCGGGAGATGATGATTAGTACGACCCCACTAGTATCAAAGCTGCCTGAAGGGGATTCTGATATACACGTTTTCGGATTTGATTCTCACTTCGTACTCAATCTCCACACTGTCATGCTTCACTCTCTTTTTAATTTATATTGATTTTGCTAGAAAGATGTGAGGATCCAGGTTTGTATGCGTTATTCTTGCTAGGTCTGATCTAGTTCCTTCCTTTGCTTCGATTTGCATTTGCAATACAACATTGGAATCCATAATGCTCATTTACACTCTCGGTTGTAAATATAGACCTGCGCCGTTGTGTGATGGAGCAAGATAAAGGCGGTATGAAAGACGAAAGAAGAACAATAATACTGAGACTGGATGAAGGAGGCGTAGGATGCGTAGATCCCACTGTAGCAAGATTCTGTAGGTGAAAGGTGTGGGCGGTCAAACTGATACCTTCGCGACGTGTCGTTTATTTTCTTCTTTTTCTTATGCCTTCTCTCACACTCTACCATTCATCGCAATTCTTCCCTCTCCAACTTCTTCTCTTCACCCACTTCTTCTCTTCACCAACTTCCTCTCTTCACCCACTTCTTCTCTTCTCGCATTTCTTCTATCCTCGCATCTTTGAATTCATCCCCATCCACACCCCCGACTCCAAGAAAGCTCCACCAAGCACCGTGCAGCCCACCCAAATCGAGCTCGAAGATGGGCAAATTTATCTAGGCCCTGTGCAGCCTACACAAACCGACCTCGAAGATGGAGAAATTCCAACAGGACCCCCTACCACTCACTGTCCCTCCCGTCCACCAACACGCTCGTACCAGGTAGCCAGACACGATGGAATCGGGGTATCAGAGCCTCAAACCCATCTCCTGAGCCCGACAAAGAGGCTCGCACGTCAGTACTCAAGTACTCGAAGCGCAAATTGCCAACCATCAATCCAGTCCAACAAGACATCGTTCAGGGTGATGGCGACCAAAACCGCAAACGAAAGGTCCACCCACCTGCAGACCAAGCCGATAGTCCGTCTCCAGCAAATAAAAGAACGAAAAACAACCTTGAAGAGGAGAAATGTTTCTGCTGGCAGCTAGGGCACCAATTCCTCGGCTTCGCCTTCCATCTTAATGGTAGAAAGAAACAGAAGCTAGCTAGATATCCAGTGGAAGAATTACATATTGGTTATATGGAAATAACTATTGCCAAGTATAACTTAAAAGTAACACATTGTATGCATACGCCCCTATATCTCAGCGTTTTAATTCCATTTCAAATGGAATGAATTACTGTCCTTGTAGTCAGCCAGGTCGTGATAGGGAGGATCGTTGGGTTGCTGCAGTACCTTGCCTGGTCCGTCCATTTGATTTAACTGAAATATTGAATTTCATCCTGAAATGTCCTGATATTAGAGTACCGTATTGTTTGAGGAAGGGCCAGCAGCAGTGACTGATTAAGTCATGATGGGTAGATTACATGACAAATGGAATAACCTGCTGTTGATGTGGTTGACCGAGCCGTGATAGGTCGAATTGGGTCCTGTGGCTACTTGGTTCGACCCCAGGAGTGACAGAACCTAAAGGGAATTCCGTAATACACATATTTCTTTTTGCTCTTTGCACTTCATGTATTTTTAGCACTCCCTTACTTAATGTCTCCATTATTTTACATTTATGTCAGAGAGACGTGAGCATCCGGCTTTATGTGCGTAGATCAGCGAGGGGATGCCCGTGCAGAAAATAGAGAAAGTCATGTATTGCACAAACCTAGAAATAAGACAATATCGGGGAAAGGAAACAACTGGTAGACAACTCTTCTCCATAATCATGCCCTAGCATAGCATTTAAGCCAAAATTTTTACAATACCACCTGCTAGTTCTAATGCATCTGCAACAGCTCTAAGACTGGTAGCAAAACAAAATGAAGACACATGGGTAGAGGTTGACAGTGATGGATCTAACTAGAGACCCCAGGAGGGTTAGCATGGCTTCAAAGGCACCCAGAAGCTCATGGAGATCCTAGGCGAGGACGATGCCATAAACAAAGTAACAGGTAAAGTGAATTGCCTATAGGGCTATATATTTTTATATTGAGATACGAAGTAAGTCACATATGGATATGAATTAGACATGACGGGAATCAGATGTGAGTTGGGTTGAATGGTGAAGTGAATCAAATGTGAGGTCAAAGTGTGGTTTATATCTTAATTACACATGATATGTAAATGGCAACTCAGAGTTATCTGATCCGGAAGCAAAGCTGCATAATCCTAAATCTTTGCAACTTTATGGCTCTATCAGGGCCGAGCTCATAAAACTTCAGGCACACCAACCTCGCAGCAGCTCTCTCTGCCGAGAACCACTCAGGGCGCTACTGTGGCAAATTGTTTGAGATAGAGGGAGTAGAATTGACTGCTGGAACTGGGACGGGGGTAATTGGCACGGCAGAGGGGCCTTGTCGGGTGGGCAAGGACAGATGGTCGGGAAAGTTGAGGGGGGATGCAAAGAGACCCGTGACCTCGGATCCAGCAAATGAGAGAGTTGATCCGAGAACTGAGCATTCCTTTTGCTGCTCATCCTTTACCACCGTATGATTCCCAAGCTTGCTCTTGCTATCTTTTTTAGAGCTAGACGAAACAAGGTCTTCCTGTGCCTTTCTCGCCATGTCATGGGCGGCTTCATTTCCCGGGATTTTACTGTGCCCCGGACTCCAATGCAGCTCAAGGTGAATGTCCTGCATAGCCACAAGTTGTGACAGGTCGCAGATTGTGTTCACAAGGGATGCAAAAGCTCCCCCAACCTCGTACCGAGTTGTACCATTCAAGCGCTGTAGTGCGTAGACGTCGTCTGTGAATAATATCAGCTCCTTCTTTCTCTTATGCATGTCGGACCTCGTTCGCATAAAACCAGGGCGAAAGAAGCTTGTGTCAATCGGGCCTTCTCGGGAGACAGAAAAGGTTGGATTGTTAATAAAATTGAGGGCAAACTTCAGCCCGCAAGCAATAGCATAAAGCTCTACAACCCCTGGATCCACAGTTTCGAAAGGATAGCCGATTCCTAGCACATCCCATTCGGGTTAAGAGGTAGGTGCCTTCCATACGAGCCCCGCAGCGCCAGAAGAACCACGTACACATGCATCGCCATACAGAATTAGTCTGTGAGTGACGTGATGAGGCACAGGGAGTTCATGAATTTTTCGGGCGACTTTATCCGCATCGGTGCGGTTTGGAATTGAAATAAAACCAACAAAATTGTGCCCTTGTTCTCCGCAGACCATCCGAATTCGCTCGTGTCTTTGCCTTTTTGCAGGTGGACTTGGGTCTGGCAAGTTGAATCCAGATAGCTTGCGCTTCCGACCGGTGGTGGGTTGTAGGCTTTTTGACTGGTTGGGATTAGGAGCAGGAAGCGGGCTTGCTGGGCCGGTCGCGAATTGGTTTGTGACCTGCGTCGGGTGATGGGCGATAAGGGCATGTTAGCTCATACCCTGTGATGTGGGCAATTGAGGCTGTGTTGTTATTTGCTGGGGTAGGAGACCTCCACACCCAAGCTTAGGTGGGCAACTGGTAAAGCGAACATGCCTGTTGGCCGGCCGTAATAGTTGCATTGCGCCTAGGTCGCGACCTCGACTTGGTATGGTGGATCAGGTGTCGTGAGTAGCGAGCTTGAGATGTTAGACGTGGAATGGAATGGGACGGTTGGTTGAGGTAAAGAGAGATAAATAAAGAAATAGACGACTAGGAAGAAGATAAAGAGATGCTACATATCTAGATGCAAACTATTGAAAGCTGGAAGGTGCCATCCCTCTTAGTGTATTGGCCATTATATGCGCAAGGCCGGCCATCTTGATCCTACATTCTACCCTTGCTATATCTACTCTTGCTATCTCTATGGCTTTAGTGCCACACAGATAACATTTTATATTGACTTAATAAAACAGAAGAATTTATTGAAGCCCAAGACAGCTGTTGGAGATATGAAGACTGCCAGATTCCTAATAGGCTAGCAACTCAACGGTACCGGCAAGTTGGACGATGTGACTCTTGGTATCTTTCATAATCTCCCATGCAACTTCGATTGAGCCGACGGCAAAAGAAAGGGTTTCTTTGGCTGTGAGATTTGGAGAGACGACAATACTCACAGAGCCGACGTCCAGATGCGAAGGCTGTAGACACTTGTATAGAATGAAAGTATATCTTTTGATGGACGGGCGAACGTCCATGACAGATAGAATTGTCAAGTATTCTGTCTATCAGCTGAAGTTCTTTGATCACAGGAACCAAGAATGTGACAGTGGGAACAGAGCTGACACTTGCTTCAGGGTCTAAGAGGGATGAACCAATGTAGACGTTCGACAGGCCGCTCCCTTCATTATCCCATCCACACGGAGACCGAAAATCATGCAAACGTTCGGATGTATCAGGTAGGAATGTCGCAACAAGGTATGGTATTCAAGGGTTGTGGCTTGTGTAAACCCAAAGATTAGTATTAGGCTCAAGTCGGGGGTTGGTCATGCTTACCATGTGATCAAGGTCAGCGATGAGGCAGTTGATCTCAAGAGTAGGATTTTGTGAGTAGTCAGAGTGAAGTAGTGACGTAAATAGTCGCCATGGTTTCTCGCGTTGTTGCCTGGCGATAAAGAAAAGGTGTGGGGTGGTTGAAATAAAGAGAGCCTGATGACTGCGGGACCCCAATACCCCAATTTGATTTTGTAGAAGCGAGAACATGGAATCGAAGCTACCTAGTGTAGTGTAGAAACATTATTCACTAGCTTAGAGGTTTCAAATAGAAAGTGACGGATGGGGGAAGGAGCAATGAGCAGAACAAAATGTCGTACCGCAGAGATTATCCATGGACCTTGTGTCAAGTCTTTTTTCATGTTCTCCAAATACTCGGGAGGAGAAGGTATAGATAATTATTCTTAACTGAAAGTCGAATAGTTACAGCATTTGAATAAACACTAGGCGAAGGGTAAAAAAAAGAAACCCCCCTGGGTTTGCAAACTCAAGGGGTCGAACCAGGTAGCCTGCAAACCTAACTCCCTCCCTGTCACGAACTGGGAGCAATAGGTAGTATCCGGAAGCACCACCCCAAAATTCAGTTTCGAGCATCTTCCACTAGACTATAAGGGGGTTCTTGAAAATGTTGGTGTTTGCGTCAAACTTATGGGGCCCCGTGGCTACTAGATGACTCAGCACCTCCATTTCTTGCCTTATTGTAGCTTGTCATATTTAAAAGAATGTCAAACTTCAGTGAATCGTGGTATTCTCACACACCCTTTGTGCAATTGGGGGCGTGATGTTCGGAAGTGACATGGTCGAGATGTGGCTCTGATCGGTTTATCAGTCCAGTAAATCACATATTTTTGACTTCCCACCGTGAATCTACCCTGTTAAGGCTTCCATCACTCTTGGAACCAACGAAGCTGTCTTCCAAACGTCAAGGCTTTTGGATATGTCTCAAACATGCCAGAACTCAATATATATTTAGACTTTGGATATTGGGTCCACCTGTGGACGGGAGGTGGGTCGCAAGTCCCGTGATATCTACGCTAGCCCGGTAATGGACTAGTACCTAACTCTATTCTTACTCCTCCATGCCTAGGTGACACTTACAGCTCACTTTCCTTCTATTACTATCAAAGGGTACGTACAAAGGTACCATAGACAAAGTATAAGTTTTACAGCATTCACATACATCTGGAAAGACATCACATGGAAGAATAAGTGGCCGACTATTCTTAAAACCAATCATTTAACAATTCATGTTGATATTTCCCATGAGAGATAACTAATAGTTAGCGGCATTGGCAATGGCTTCGCCCAAGACTGCCTAACTAAATATCACATTGCTGGCAATGCAAGGCTTGATCGTATCGGCAGATAATATGGCTACCTTGGGGGTATACTCCTGCACTAGGATATTTGGTTGGAGGATTGGGTATGGGATTGTGTGATTCACAACCGACAGAAGAGGGCTTTAGGTAATTGCACTTAGAGATGAACTCCCCGAGACTCCATTGGACGGCATCGTTGGCCGGTAGAGAATAGCGTTTGCTATAACTGTGATTCTCGGTGAGGGTCGGGAGTTGGCAATGAAGTGGAAAATAGGGACGTACCCTAAGAGATTGCGTTGCTGCTTTAGTATCGACGTTTTGCGAGGGTGGTGCGGTAGATGCCGAGAAAGATCTGCACAAATTAGGGGTTCAAGCACACTCGATGAGACGTGGGAATCATAATGGCGAGAGATCCTCGCGTGAGGATAGATCGGAATCTCGATGGAGGTGTCCCTATATGCTGTTAGTAAACGTCAAAGCTTATAGTAAAGTCTGGAGTATCTTTTGGGCAACCATAAAAACTGTAGTGTAGGAATAAGGTCCCGAGATTATAGATAGTCGATTCAGGAAATGTTTAGCGGGTGAAGGCCAACATATAAAAGGGTCAGAGCTCAAAAGAGAAGCATACTGAGGGGTTACGTGAAGATGCAGGAAATAAACGACACAACGAAAGCATCCAGGGAGCACCGGGAGATAAAGAAGTCTAATCTAGGAGCTTTTTAAAAAACAAGGAGGAGGTCCTAAGAGAAAGAGAGAAAAACGAACCCCCTACGTTTCGTGCACTTCTGGGGTCGAACTAGTAGATCATTCACTAACCCAACCGACCTCCCTATCACGACCTGGCCAGTCACAACCCGTAGGTAGCTATACGAAGACTTATAGGACTCAGAGTTCAAAACTCCGTTTATAGGTGGGAATCGATACCTAAATGCCATATCTAGCACCGCCTTTTACACCGCTCTATACAGTGTATGGTAAATTTATTAACACTACAACTGTCAAAAATGAAGCCTTTGGCCCTATACAAATGAATATATCTTTATACAAGAATAGTCGGCCGCCTTTGCGGCCTTTTGATGTCTTTTCAGATGGTCTTTTCAGGTGGTCTTTTCAGGTGGTCTTTCTAGGATAATTGTTTAAGATTTAAAAAGCATCATTTTTGCAGTTTAACGCGACCACAATCAGTGTACTTTGATTATGAAGATATGGGTAATAGTAATTCAGGAATCTTATTTTTTCTGCCGTTCTTAAAGTCAGGCATTCAGGCACTAAACCACCTATAAAAGGGGGTTTACCCTGTAACCGGCCCCTGTAATTTTTTTTCAAAAAATACGGACCCTCGCAAGCGAGGGTCCGCCACCCATATGCAACATACCACCCATATGCAACATTTTTTGTATATTTTACCATTTTAATTCAACCACTGTCTATACCAACAACGATGCCTAAAACCAATAAAGATATAGAGGATCAGCTTCTTAAAGCCCTTGACTGTCTTCGTGAGCAATCTAAACCTAATATCGCGAAAACTGCGCGAGAATTCGCGGTTCCTGTATATCAACTGCGCCGGTGATAGAAAGGTGGAAAATCACTTTTTTAACGACTACCTAATGGTCGTAAGCTTAGCTCTGTATAAGAGAAGGCTCTTTGTAAATATATTGATTACTTTGACTCGGTCGGAGTAGACTTCCGCACGACCCAGTTTGGGTCGAAGGTCTCGACCCAGAACCCAACCCAGGCCCAACCTAGACCCAGTGACTAGGGCCCCAGAAAACCCAGTATAGCTGTTAGAAGGTCACGTGACCGCCACTGTTTGCTCCCAGTACTTTAGTCTTAGCATGTAGATAGTTTCTCTCTCTCTCCACACATTAAGAGATTTCCAGTTACATCTACATCTTCATCGTAGATCTCTAGTATCTCGTAGATCTCTAGTATCTCTAACAGGTTATAAGCCTCGTGTTTTCGAGTCCTCTGCATTACTGTATAGACTCGAAACCCTGGTTTTCCTCCTATTGGTGTACTACGTCGCACCACCCTACTGTAGAACCTCTATGGTCTCGTTTTAACCCTACAAATCAGAGTTTTTATTACCTAATCAGACAAGATTAATACCTTATCTACTAGGATCTTTATCTATTATAGGTAGATCCTACCTCGTCGCTATCGAATTATATCACTAATAACCCTCGATAACCTAAAAATCAGACTATTAAACCCTATATTCTACTTACTACCTACTATAATAAGCTAATTATACCTCTTTAATAAGTATATTAGTATAGAAAAAGATATTATAAAGCCCTTATATTATCTAAAGGACTTCGCTATTAATAGCTATAAGATTAATATCTTATTAGCTATCCTAAAACTAAAAGGATAATCTAACTATATGTTACGCGCTGCCTAACTGGTCATGGTTATGTTAGAAGCTTTCCTCTGGTTATACTTGCCTGTGCTGGTCCTCTAATGTCAATGATCTGCTCCTTAACCGAGCTGTTGCTACGTATAGTCTTATCCAGCCTAAGTCCTTTTAGGGGTATTAGGGAACGATACTAGGTAGAGCGTTGAGTAGATCTATACTGTAGTATTAGTCTGCTTATAGGTATTATTAAGTAATAATATAGTAAATAAGTTAATAAGTTTGTAGGGGGAATATAAGTAATAATAGATAATTAAAGACGAAGAACTAAACTAAGTATATAAAAGAGTATCCTTATATATCCTTTATTCCTACTCCCTAAGATATACCCCTTAGGGGTATATCTACTAGAGTTATAGTAACTTCCTACTCCTACTTAATATTAGTAGGGAGTTATAGTTATATAATCTAGGTAGTTAAGTATACTCTAAGTTCTTATAGAGTAGAATTACTATTTACTAATTATAGGCTGAAAGTAGCTACCTTCTAACTAGCCCCTTTCTACTATTATATTATATATAAGTAATAACTAATCTTCTTAGTTAGCTCTTAGTAGCCTATTAGTATACCTTATAGGTTACTACTAGTTAGTAATAAGTAGGTCTATAATATTACCTCCCCCTTTCTTAAGGTTTTATCTTTAAAGCCTATAAAGTTATTATCCCCTTTAGGTAAGTAAGGTTCGTTTTTCTCTTTTCTTTCTTCCCCTTACCTTAGTTATATATCTTTTATACTATATTAGTTAATAATAAAGTCTATAAAAAGAATAGGTTTATTTAATATAATAAAATTCTTACTTATAGTATTCTTATTAAAAGTCCTTATAAGTACTATACTCTTTATTATTATAATTATATAATAAAGCTATTAAATAAAAATTATATAAAGTATACTTATTATAGTTATAAGTATATACACTATTTCTATTCTAATAAAGAGTAAAATAACTTAGAATTAGCTTACTTTATAGTAGCTTCTTAAATTAATTCTACCGAAAATACTATTAAAGAGCTATTTACTAAATTATACTAGTTATATAAATATTAAAAATTCTTTAATAATTTTAATTAAGATATAGTTACTTATACTATAAAGGTTTTAGAGACTTTAGATATTAAAGATCCCTTTACTTTTAAAGATCTTACTAAGCTAGATTATCTTACTAATAAGTATAATATTTAGATTCTTACTACTATATTAAAGGATCCTACTCTAACTTAGATATTTAGTCTCTTATCTTCTTCTATTTTAGAGGGTATAGACCTATCTTTTTTAGTTAGTAATTCTTTTTTAATTTCTTTTACTTTAGAGTCCTTTTTATATTTTAATAATATTTCTAAATAAGCTAATAGTAGCCTCTTAGATTTATAATAGATTCTTATATATTCTCTAAGGTAGGATATCCTTTCTATTATATTAAAAGTTATTACTAATTATTATACTATCTATCTATTAGGATTTATTTAACTTTATATTTATCTTTTATTTCCTTAATTTTTATATTTATTATAAGTACTATATTTTCTAATATAGGTTTAAGTAATAAGATATAAAATATAAGATAGAGTTTCTTTATACTTTTAGGTAGTTTTAAGCGATAATTAACTAGTCCTATTTTTTCTTCTACTTTAAATAGTCTTAATTATAGGTAGTCTAGCTTATTACTTAGTTATTTAGTTTTAATATTATAGTATAATAGGTAAACCTTTTCTCTCTCCTTTAGATTAGGTCTTTTTTAATAGTATTTATTATAATATTCCTTTATATATAGGTTAATAAAATTAATATCTCTAGATAGTTATATATATAACTTCTATAGCTTTATAGCCTTTAGCCTTATTAATTCTATTATAACTACTTTACTAATTAGTTCTCTAAATATTATTAGGTAGTACCTATAGTTTATAAAGAATAGTATTTTATTAGTTATAAAATATACTATATTATTATATACTAATTATATAATTAATAATAGTCTTACTTAGTTATCTTATTAATAATTTATATAGTATCTTAGGTACTATTTTAGTATTTAGTTTACTCTTTCTATTTATCTATTAGTTTATAGATAGTAGGTAGTAGAGAGTCTAAGCTTAATCTTTATTTAATCTATAAATAACTATTATATATTTAATATAAATAGTTTATCTTTATCTAATATAATCTTACTTAATAATCTATAATTTATAACTATATATCTTAATATAATATTTACTATCTAATTAATATTAATAGTTTCTATAATTAAGATTATATAGGTATATTTAGTAAGCCTATTAATTATAACTATAATTATATTATATTTTTCTTTAAAGACTAGTAGCTTTATAATAAAGTCTATTATAATCTATTCTTATAGATTTATTAGTATCTTTAATAGTTATAATTCTCTATAAAATAAATATTATATAGGTTTATTTCTTTAATATATATTATATATCTTAATATAGAATTAGACTTTTTAATATATATTTAGAAAATAATAATTTTAGGTAATATATTTAATAGTCTTTTCTACCCTTATATATCTATAAGTAAGGTTATTATAATATATCTATATAGCCTTATTTCTTAGTTTACTTAAGATATATATTAATCTATATATATAGAGGAGTCCTATATTATTATTTATAAGTTTATTTCTTTTTATAATAAGCTTATTAATTATATCTCCTTTTAATATATCTTAGATTTTTTATAAGAAATTATTATTTATAACCTTTATAGTTATAGCTAGTAATTATTAGTTATATAAAATAATACTATTTAAGTTTTATTTTAATATTATAGGTTCTACTAGTTTAGTACTAAGTTTATAGTCTAGTTATCTACTTAAAATATTAGCTTAGCTATTTTCTATATCTTTATAGTATTTAATTCTAAAATTATATTATATAAGTATTTTAGCCTATTATATTTATTATTATATAAGAACCTTTATTATTATAAAGAATATAAGGTTCTTATAGTCTAACTTAACTATTATAATATATTTTACTCTTTCTAGATATACTTTTTAGACTTAGAATACTAATATTATAGCTAAGAGTTCCTTATTATATATATTATAATTAAGTTCTATAAGAATTATCTTCCTTAACTAAAATATAACTAATTAGTATTTCTTATCTAATCTTAATTATATTAGTCTTACCCTTAAGGTATAATCTAATATATTAGTTTTTATAATAATTAGTTTATTATAATTAAATATTACTATAATTATCCTTTTACTAAAGAGTATCTTAAGCTTTTAAAATAACTTTTTAATTACTTTATTCTATTTAAATTTCTAATCCTTTTTTATAAGCCTATAAAGTCCTATTATAACTCTTATATATCTATTAATAATTTTTTAGTAGTAGTTAGCTAATCTAAAGAATTACTATATTTCCTTTATATTTTTAGGTATTAGCTATTTTATAATACTTTTAACTTTTTTCTTTTCTATTTCTAATCTATTAAGGCTAATATAATATCTTAAAAAAGTAGTTTCTTATATATAGAATTTATATTTCTTTAACTTAAAAGTAACTTTAGCTTCTCTTATCTTTTATAATATAAGTTTATTATACTTAATATATTCCTTTAAGGTTTCTAAGAAGACTAAGATATTATCTAGATATACTATTATAAAAAGATTTAAATATTCTTTAATAGCTTTAATAATAAATTATTAAAATATTACTAATATATTAGTAAGGCTAAAAGGTATAACTAAATATTTAAAGTATCTATATTTTATATAAAATACTATTTTCTATTTAGATTTTATTTTAATCCTAATATAGTAATATATATTAGTAATATTATATTTAGAGTAATATTTCGCTCTTTTAAGCCTATTTTATATCTTATAAATTAAAAGAAGTAGATATTAGTCCTTAATAGTAATTAAATTTAGATATTAGTAGTCTATATAAAGCTAAAAACTTCTATCTTTCTTTAATATAAAGATAATTAGATATCTAACTAATAATTTTAAAGGTTAGATATAATCTTTCTTTAGGTTTTTATTAATATATTCTTTAATTATTTCTAACTCTTTCTAAGATAATTAATAGATAGATTTAAAAGTAGGTTTAGTACCTTCTATTATATTAATCTTATAGTTAAATACCTTATTTTTAAGTAATACTCCTTCTACTAGCACTATAAATATATCTATAAACTCTAGGTATTTATTAAGAATCTTAGGTTTATTAGTATTTATATATAGTTTCTTATATTTAATAATAATATATTCCTTTAATTCTTCTTTAGTTATATTAAAGATCTATTTTAGAAATAGTTCTATTACTACCTTTATTTTCCTATTCCTTAGGTATTAGTTAGTTTATTAGAGTATTCTCTTTTAATATATCTTATAACTATTATACTACTTTATATATTTATAGTAATTAAATATAATCTCCTTTATCTACTAATTAATACTTAGGTTATACTTCTTAAGCTATAAGATATCTAATATAATATTATAGTCTTTTATTTCTAGAATATTAAACTTAATTAATTTTAGGTATCTATAGGTAGATATAATTAAGTTAATAGTTTCTTTACTAATTCTTTCTAAAAGTATTTCTCTATTTAATCCTATAATAGGGATTACTTAAAGTAGGGTTTTTATTAATACTTCTTTATTTATTTTAAACCTTAGGTTTATAAAGTTATTTATAGCTCCTAAGTTAATAAGAGTCTAAGCTCTTCCTTAAGGTAAGGTTATATATAATTTAAAATATATCTCTATTATAGTAGCTATTAGGTATATTATAGGTTAATCCTTATAGTTATATACCTATTATCTATTATACTATACTCTTTAGTATTTAGGCCTCTATTCTAGCTTACTTATCTACTATAGTAATATTAGATTAATATTATAATCTACTTTTACTATCCTATAAGTAATATATATCTTATTATAGTATATAATACTAACTATCTTACTATATTTTAAGTATTATATATACCCTTTATATATATATATAGGTTTTTTATATAAGTATCCTATTAAGTTATTATCTTTCTTTATAATTTTAAAGAGATACTACTTTAATCTATTAGTCTAACTTCCTCCTTAAAAAGGACCCTTAGGTACTTTAGCCTCTTTATAACCTTAGTTATAGTACCTAAGGCTCTCTTACTCTACTAAGTCTTTATATCTCTTTCTTAAGATTATATAGTATCTATAGTAGACTTTCTAACCTATTATTTATAGGTTATTATTCTTAAAGTTAGGCTCTTATACCTATATTAGCCCTATACTAATTATCTTAGGAGGATAGTAGGTCTAGGATAGATTTAGTTCTAAGATTATAGTCTTAAATTTATTTAAGTCCTTAAATCCTTATTTAATATTTTTATTACTTTTAAGTCCTATAAGATCTTAGCTTTATAATATCTATAAGATATACTATATCTATCTCTAACTTTCTACTATATCTTAGTTTATTTCTAGATACTTAAATTCTAACTTATTAATTAACCTTTTAATATATAGGCTATTTATTATTATCTTTTCTAGACTTAAAGTCTCCTATTTTACTAAAAGATCTTCTAAAGATTCTATTCTTAGATAATTACTTTAGATTTCTTAGGTTATATATAGCTCTTTTTATATTACTTATATATATTACTATTTCTTAAATAGTTTCTTCTATTTATACTTAAATATCTAATATCCTAGTTTTTTATAAGTAAAATAGAGATTCTTCTATTAATACTCCTTTTACTCTTTTTATATAATATCTAATTCTATTAGCTTTAAGCTATATAAGTTAGGGTCTTAAGATATCCTATTCTTATAATATTTATATCTAAATTAGTTAAATCTATAAAGTTTTCCTTTCTTTTACTAATCTATTTCTTTTTACTTATATTATTACTTATTAATATAGTTATTAATCTTAACTATAATAGTAATAAGCTAGTTTAAGATATTAGGTCTATTAATCTTTACTAATTTATTCTTTATATCTAACTTAAATCCTACTTTAAAGTATAAGATATATATTTAATTAGGTAGATTTAAGTAAGAGATAATTTATTAGAATTTAGAAATATATATTAATATATTAGTTTATTACCTAATCTTTTATAACTTCTACTTAGCTATTTTAATAGTATTAATATCTCTAAATATTTATTTTAGATATCTTTAGAAATTACTATAATATTTAAAGATTTTAGTAATTATAGCTAACTATTCTTTTAATAACTTCTTATAATAATCCTAGATATAAGATTTAAGCTAGTTTTAGACTTAGTTTTATAAATAGATTAATATAAAGATTACTTTACTAGCTTTATTAAGTAACTTAATTTTATTTATATTAAGATTAGACTTCCGCAAAGCCTAACTTTAGGCCTAAGGTCTAGGCTCGAAACCTAACCCGTAACAAGCTGGGGGTCGAACTTTTTAAGCTCGACCTAGACCCCGGCTTGAAGGGGGGGGCTTGTTAGGCCCCCCCCCCTAGGCTCGAAATTATATAAAACTATAGTCTTAGCGTTTATAAAGTGGCTGAATCACCTAAATAAATAACTGTCTTTTACCTATATTTTGGTTTATATATATAATTCTCCTCTATTATTATAATTAGGACTGGGAAATATTTAGAAATTCTAGTTAATAGATATATATCCTTAATATATTAGTATAATAACTATATTAATAAAATACTAATTTTTTTTTATATATAAGCTATATCTAGACCTAAGTCTTCTACCTTTATAAACTATAATTATTAACTAATATAAATTATTTAAACTACCTATTCTTACTTTAAAAAAAGGACTTAGAGATATAACTATCTATATATTATTATTACTACCTTTATATACCTATATAATTCTAAGTATTCTGTGTTTAGGTATATAGATTACTCTATAGACTAAATTAAGTAATATTAATATAGAAATATATATTCTAGAGTTTTCGGGGTTTTATCCTTTATCTATATTTTAAACTATATTAAGCTTCTATACTTTAGACTATATATTATATCCTACTTAGTCTTTAATATTATTAAATATTATTAGGTAAGTATAATTTCTAATTATAGTTAGAAATTATAGGTAGAA
>NW_015971477.1:0-4622 GCF_000769745.1 Penicillium expansum
TTCTTGTGGACTAACACAAGTCGCTTCTTCAACCTTGTGCAATCTCTGCTAGCCGCTCCAGCACAATGGGGAGCAGTGGTTATCTTGAAGTATCTCGTCTATCCGCCTATTATGAGACGAAAATCGAGGGCCTGGCTACTCTTGCAGCTTATTTATTGGTCTGGCAATATAGTCAGCACGTTTATACAAACGCATAGCCTGACTGAAATCAGAATTCGGTCAGGGTATATGGCCATTATTAACTTGTTTCCCCTTCTTATGAGCGATCGATTAAATTTTCTCGCCGACATCCTTGGACTTTCAATTCAAACACTCACAGCTATACATAGTACTCTAGGCATCATGTCTACTCTACAGGGCATTCTTCACATGTCCGTTGCAATATACCAAGCTGGGTGGCACCTAAAGCGCAATCTGCAAATTTATGGGCTGCTAGTAAGAATGTTCAATTCTCCAAGTCTTATTTCTAAATCTTTCTAACATTTGATATAAAGGCAGTTTCTGGCATAGTACTTGCCTTTATCACACATCTCCTTCGAAGGTTTGCAATAGAGGTACTATCTAAAGTTCACAAAGTTGCTGCCGCTCTCGTTGGTATAACTGTTTTATGCCACCTGATACAGTCTAGGAAATTCCCACAACTTGGAGTTCTGATTTCCAGCGCTGTGATTTTCATACTTTTTATCATTCGATGTGTATCGCTTCTTGTTCAAAATATCAAGTACGGGAAAGTCGCATCTCGTGCAGTCATCGTTCGGATGAAACATGACGATGCCATTCGAGTCGTGATTCCGATCAACCGACCGTTTCAAGTTCAACCTGGAATGACTGTTTATATTTGGATGCCTGGTGTCAGCTTACGCTCTGCTCTCCAGATGTATTCCTTTCCAATATCCTGGTGGGAGAGCGATACAAATGGACACGCCAAAAGTATCACGCTACTGGTACGTAAAGAAAGGGGCTTCGCGCAAAGACTAATAAGTCATCCGAGGAGCGAGTTCTTAACGTGGTTGGATGGACCGTATGGTCGTTTAGAGGAACTGGCAGGGTATAGCCGCGTTCTTTTCATTGGCACTGGCATTGGAATTACTCCTTTGCTATCCTATATTAGGCTCGCGGTTGAGAGTAATATTAGTAACCGCACAAATTGTGATATATTTATTGTGTGGGAGGTTGACGATGAGTGTAAGTTATCTCCCGACATTCAAATTGTCTTTTCAGATTCTAACGGAGGCAAAGCAAATTTCGACTGGATATATGATTGGATGGATGAGCTTCTTCAGAAAGACAATGGCACTTATGTATGTTCAAATATGCTTATTTGAAATTGATCCATGCTAAAAAGCCCCCTAGAACCTTCATTTCGCACTACATACACCACACGCTGGGCGTGCTCAGGACACTCACGAAAAGTGGAATAGTAATCATGGGAGAATTTTCAGGCTTCACTCGGCTGTGAATGCTAAAGATGCTATACCTAATGGCTTTTTTGAGGATAAAAGAAAAGGGTTGATTGCTGGTCAGTGTGAAAGCCCCAATCTATTGGCTTTGAAATTGATTCCACTTTAGTATGTGCAAAAGAAAGCATTACTACAGAGCTTTTTAGGCTTGTAGCCAATGGAATGACAGGATTGGTGAAGATTGTCGATCTACAATTTCCGTCAAAAAGGATTGAAGGAGCTCAACCTTGACCTACTAGGAAGTTTTATTTCACAGAGAATGGTGGTCTGGTGCCAAAATGGGATAGATTCTCCAATGCCTCATGACTAAACGGCAGATTTGTATGTGAAAGATAGTTGCTAGGCATAATCATCCACCAACAACCGATATCCAGACTCTACCTAGCAACATGCCATAAGCCTCAATGTTTTGGTATCATGGGTTTTCCTCTTTACTCCCGTAGAGATAAGGCAATAGTCCTTAATTTTTCACATAAGCTATAATATAAGTGTTATCACCACTGCCCTTCACACTGTTCCTTTCACTTTACCTCGTGTGGTTCATCTCATTTAGTATTAACTAGGTAGGGCTTCACCTAGTCACATGATATCTCAAGTTTCTGAGCCAATCATTTAATAATCTTTCCCTACGGATCGGTCTCGACGACTTAGGTATTTAATATCCTATCCCATATCATACTTAATCTGGGTTCATATGGCTGAATCAATATTCTGATGTAGAAAGGTTAGTCGAAAATATGAAGCACAGTGTTGGTCAAGCAGCTAAAGCGCATTTTCAATATCGTTCCACCAAAATTCGAAGTCCTTTCAAAAGAATCGCGTCTTTACTAGAACAGTCAACCCTGCTGATAACAGTTATCTAAGGTATATCTTGCCCATATGCCTGTTGGTATCCGTACGTTGCCGACAAGGTCTCCGTCATCTATCCTCCATCGCCGCCTTAGCCGTGGGCGAGGTATAGCCTGCAAGTGCGTTGGCTAACAATATTTGCCTCAACTGTTACCCCATCTTTTTGGACGATGGACCCACTGTACGCAAAGTCGTATACCTTTGTATAAGCATCGACTCCACCCCCCCCCTCAACCCACAAATCCACCCGTTCCTTATGCGGCCGTTCGCTTTCGAAAGTTCCTACACTGCCTCGCCTCGTATCGCAGAGTTAGCCTTGCCGCATCAAACCTCGATAGGCTGAACGGATATCCTGCAGTAACAACGTCACAGAGACCGGGTTTTGCCGTCTGAGTGTGAGCCTAGGCCTACTATGCTCAACTTACCTCCGTGGCTGAAAATGTCGGAATGGGCCGGTATAAAGATACGGAACAACGAAATTCTAGTTGGGTTGCCTTTAGATAAGACCAATCTGACAATCGTCTCTATTTTTAAGGCATTGCTCTCGGGAGTACTCCACACTTGGCCAGCCTACTCGTCCACTTGACCGATAACATCGCATCAACGGCGTGACCATTTCGGATAACTGCATATCTGCACCTGTCTAAATTCGGTGCAACGGTATGGCCTAGCCTTACACCATCTGTCCAGTTATCTTTTAGGGGGTGACGTCGTCATTATGGGCTCTCAGATATATAAAGGGCCTCCCCAGCCGGTGTCATGCTATGAATTTCTCTTCCTTTTTTATCCGACCAAGTCATATCAGTGTTTTTCCCCTACGAGAACGATGGCAAGCTCTTCTGACACAATTATTATACCTGATGACGAGGAATCGCCAAGCCTTGAGCCCGCTAGCTCGCGTCCCCAAAGGTTTCCTCGGCCTGATTACAGACACCAAGAGTTTGAGAACATGTTCGTCGGAGCAATCAATGATGCATCCATTATGTCGCCATCACGTAAACGCAAAAGAACCGAAATGGAATCGTCTATTTTGGTACCAGTCCCTTATAAGACCCTCCCTTTCCCTGACTAATAGTGACCAGGATAACGTTTTCAAGAATGTCCGAAATACAGTTGACCATGAAATACGACTGTTACAAGAAAAAAACCGAACGCTCCAGGAAGAACTTGGCCGAGAGAAAGAGAAGCGCCAAAGGTTGGAAGAGGAGGTTTGCCGGGAGAGGGAGGAGTGCCGAAAGTTGGAGGAGGAAGTTTGCCGGGAGAGGGAGGAGCGCCAAAAGGTGGAGGGGGAACTTTTCCGAGAAAGGAACAGGCTTGTTTTGGAATGCAGGATCTGCTGGATGCAGCCAGATCACTGGGTGACTCTTTTGTGTGGGCACTTGTTTTGCATCTCATGCCTAGGAGAACTTGAGACACCGACGGCGTGTCCTATCTGTAGAGNTCTTGAGACACCGGTGGCGTGTCCTATCTGTAGAGCACCTCTCACAGGATATGTGGGATGCTACCCATTTGCAGGGTAACTCATGTGTATTAAGCTACAGGTTTAGGTGGTTTGCAAGCGCCAAAAATGAAGCCTTTGGCCTCCATACAAATGCCTGTATCTCCAATTTTTGGGTGGTTTGCAAGCGCCAAAAATGAAGCCTTTGACCTCCATACAAATGCCTGTATCTCCAATTTTTGGGTGTTTTGCAAGCGCCAAAAATGAAGCCCTTGACCTCCATACAAATGCCTGTATCTCCATATTTTAGGTGGTTCGCAAGCGTCAAAAATGAAGCCTTTAGCCACCATACAAATCCCTATATACACTCATTTCTCGGCGTTAAAGACTTTTCACTACGTAATCATTTCCTCTCTTCTTCTTCTTCTTCTTCTCCTCCTTCCTTCCATGACTCCCGCACGCTTACTCTCGCCGCTGCTTAAAGCTTCCCTTAAGGTAATCCCCACATTATTATATTCTTATTACCGAGAAGGCTTCATTTCTGGCGCTTGCAAACCACCCAAAAAAAACAGAGATACAGGCATTTGTATGGAGGCCAAAGGCTTCATTTTTGGACTTGTAAACGCGACCAGAATCAGTGTACTTTGATTATTAAGCCAGGTGTAACTAATAGTAATTCAGGTATCTTAATCTTTCTGCTGCTCTAAAGTCAGGCATTAAGGCACCAAACCACCTAAAAAGGGGGTTTTGAACCCTAAGTCCTATAAGTCTTCGTAAACAGTATACTATAGGAATAGTACACGAAAGAGAATGAAGTAACTGGGATTTACATCTTTTACAAAGGAATACTTTACAGTATAAAAATAAATTGTGAA
>NW_015971476.1:0-9444 GCF_000769745.1 Penicillium expansum
ATACTAACTTCCTAAATAGGTAAAAGTAAGGCTATCCCTAAGTAACTAAGTATACTAAAAATAATAGTAATAATAAATTTAATAAAAGAGGATAGTAAGGTACCTAAAATTAATAAAAAAGGTAGATAGAGAGGATATAAAGAGAGAGAGAGAGATACTTATAGAGAGAGAGATCTACTAAGGATAAGGTTTATATAGACCCTACCTAAAGATTACTAGTAAATAAGTAATTAAGCAAATAAACCTCTAAAACTATCTAATTAATACTTAATATATTAATTTCTAAGACCTAAGATAATAATACCTAGTAGGGAGAGCCCTATACGAAACAGAGCCTACCTATTACCTTAGTAGGTTTAATAATAGTAATAAGCTGTAAACCTAAAGCTATTCCTACTACCTAAATAGGTAAGATCTCTAGGTAGGCGGAGGTAAGAAAAGCGAGAGTTTTAACTAGGTAGTACTAGGCTTAGTACTACCCCTATGTGTAGGGAGAGATATATAGATACCGGGGATATTAACTAGTAGTTAAACTGTTAATAATAAGCTCCTAGGCTTATAACCTGTTAATATCTATAATGGTAGACGATGGTATACAATATGTAAATTATTGTAGAGTTTCTGTACAAACTAGGAAAGATGACTGACTAAATAGTCAGTAACTATGGGATGGCGAGCCTGTGGCATCTGAGAGATAACAAACAATTCTCTTTGTCTTAACATGGCTATTCTAAGGTTGGCAAGGAGACCCGACTTCCCAGAGAGGTATAGAGGAGGGAGCATATGCTCACCGAGCTGGAGGATACGGACTTCACTTCGAATCTGTCACAGTTACTGAAGTAATTTGCGCTTTCGTATAGATTCTAAAAAGGGTAATGTATGGCCGGGCTTGGACTAGTGGCTGGAAGCTGGCATGGTGTACTTTGTGAGTCTGCTACTCCGCCCACTGGCTATCCCACGGGGTCTTTTTTCCCCATGCGACCGGGCTGTCTGGACAGAGGCGGAGACAGCGGAGATTTATACTCTAGGGTTACCATGGTCGTAAGCGGCTCTACCCGCCAGAACCTTGGAACTCGGGGTCAAAGCGTTCTCAGCATAGTCCGCACATGCCTCGGCTCTTGTACTACATTATTGGACAGCGATCCTGCATGGACCCCTACTAATATTGAGCTCACTTGCATAGAACTAACCTTTCTGTCAAAGTAAGTGCCGAGGTGGGATTCCTGTTCTTGACTCGGGATTACGTAAAAAGCATCTCTTGCGTCATAGTTCGGCAGGCACCTCATGGGTAGCTTCTTTACTTAATCCTTCCTTAATCGCAGTTTGATTCAGTGCTATGTGTTTAATGTACGGAATAGACGGAGATTGGTCTTCAAACCTCTCAGCGCAGCTCGTGGGACAGACGACTGTATCCACGCTGTCATTATAGACACAGGTATTAACCAAAGTCTCTCGACATTGACGCCAAGGACATGCTGGGTGCGGAGATTAGTGGACGATATAACCCTAGCCGGGATATACCTGCTTCCTTCTGTTCTCTTCCCATGTTCCTTTTAGCTGACAGATCGTCATTTTATCCATTGCCGGCGCCCTGGCCTTATGGGAGAACAGGGTCCGCATTTCTATTTGTTCCAAGAAGGGAGATAAAGCAGAAATAGCATACTATCATAATGGCAATCTACTGTGATTGATTAAGAAGCCAAGATTTCATGTGATTAAGAATGAATACAGAAGATTGGCTCCCAACAACTATAGATAGGACGCAGTGGAGCTCCCCGCCAACTGCTTAGGTCAATCCTTGGACGCCAGCAACCCCACTCTTAGAAGAAGCCAGTTTGTACGACATTCATGATTGACCAGCCTACCTAATGAGTAAATTCCAGATACTAACCAGACAGCACCAGAGGGTTCAATTTGTTGAAAACGTTGTCTGGGTCGTATTTTCTTTTCACCTTGAGTAGGGCGTCAGCATTGACCCCGAACATATCTTCGGGTGTCATGTTATCATCTAAAGACAAAGTTAGCGTATATCCCTCAAATTCTGTATTTTCCCCCCGATACCCACCCTGAGTATAGCCGAAGAATGTCGACACCGTTTTATCTGGTTTCTGACCAGCTCGCCGTAACTCAGTCTCACACATAGTCTGGATTTCTTCCCCCCATGCTATAAACTCCTGGTCCTTGTTCGGATCAGTCCACTGGAGGAGAAGGGCTCCATTGAGAGTGTTCGTTCGACTTGGGAAGACAGTCTCAGCGATGGGCACACCATTGACCCTTGAAAGATCAAAATAATCGACCTCGAGACAGCTAGTAGCTAGATCTGGCGCTGTGGTGAGCTTGCGGCCGACTTCCATCAAAAGGTTGGAGGCAAATTCAGGCCGAATAGACGGAGCGAATTTCACCCCGACAATCTTTTTTCTTCCGCCAGGCGGCAAGGCAGTGTCAAGCATGGTGTTGGCCTTTGCGTAAGGCCTCATTTCCATCTCCATACTGATATTTTCCAATTTAACAAGGCTAGAGAAGTGACGCCTCCCTTCCTCCTCGGAACCATTGAAGAAGAGTACAGTGGTGACAACCGGGGTCCCAGTATCGGGAGATAGAGCAAGGACACATTGCGCTGCCGCGTTATTCTGTGGATGAAGCAGGGCACCGTTGAGTGCCTCGAGGACGACAGGTAGTTTGTCATGCGTGAAAATCATGGAGCCACACCAAACCATATTAGCCTGCGTGTGCGCCTGGAACGTCAGTTCCGCTGCCACCCCAATGTTCGCTCCAGCGCCCCGAACTGCCCAAAAAAGGTCAGGGTGCTCGTTTGCGGATGCATTTAGGATCTGTCCGTCCGCAGTGACAACTTTAGCGGAAAGAAGATTGTCAAGGACGAGCCCATATCTCGGAGTCAAATACCCACATCCCCCGCGCAAAGTGAGCCCCCCAACCCCCGTTTGGCTGACCGTTCCGCAAACTACGGCCAGGCCAAACAGAGCGGCAGTATCGTTTACATCCTTCCAAAGTGCGCCACCCTGTGCAGTAACAGTTGACTTGATCGGGTCGACATTGACCTGTCTCATACTGCCAAGATCAATCAAAATACCTCCGTTACTCGAGGAGGAAGTGTCTGTCGAATGTCCTCCACCCTTGACTGCCAGGTCCACTCGGTTGTCCCTAGCAAAGCGCAGAGTGGTAGCAAGATCTTCGGCGCTGTTCGGGCGCACAATTATTCCCTACATGTCATATTAGTCGAAGTCCAGTGTTCTTTGTGATATGACTGGCGATACCGCTCGTTGAATCCCAACTGCCGACCACCTTTCCAGGCTTTTTTCATACTCTTCAGAGTCCGGACAAAGAACAGATGCCGGCTCTTTGAGCTTAGATTTCAGCATCTGGATCTGTTCTCGAGTGATTTTGGAGATCATCATATTTCGTAGAGTAAAATCGATCTGCCAATATGGCAAAGGTCCATATATCGGTAAATGTTGGTACGTCTATTGTATGAGTGGGCAGATTGCTTTTAGTTCGATCTCACTGGTTTAAATAGTTCATGCTGAGTCCTGCTGACCTGCCACTTAGTGTCCCCTAGCGCACTGACCTGACTCCATCTTGCGTCGACACGGAAAGACATCCATCCATATGGTCTAAGATTTGCACTTGGTATGTTGGCTAAACTCAAGCCGGTAGGCCAAGAATGCAACGTAGTTTAAACAGGTTCTAAAGATCATCCAAGTCAAGTCTTGCGTAATGTTACATGGTAATTGGAAGTCCATACTTCTCTACAGTGATACCTCCAAAGTTTGGATACCCCCAAAATGGGACCCATCTCATCACTCTCACCGCCCGCTCTCTACTGCGCTAATAGACCTAGTATTATTTCGTGTTTCTACCTTTTCCCCCCTGGGTATCAATCAAATCCCTAATCCTATCGATGGCCCTTACACCCAATCTTCGTGAGCGCAGAGCGAGGACTGGTGTATACAATGTTAGCCGAATGTGTGGAGGCTGTAGTTTGACAGGCAGAATTTTCATTTTAATTAAGGTTTGGGTCCTCGGGCGCTCAAACTCTAGAGGTGTCATTCTAAACCTACAACTTGTATCACAACGTACCTAAGTCGAGAAAAGGTAATGAAAGACAGGCTTTGAGTAAAAATTGGCTGATTGGCTTGTTTCGGTCACACATGACGGACGCAGGTCTTATACTGGTATGGAGTGAAGACTATCCTTGAATACCCAGCTAGGTAAGTACATCGTGGACTTGCACAATAACATACCAAAAGCGAGTTCTGGTGCATCGAGAAAACATCATCTGTTACTCATGATCTGACTCCCAATTCAAGTCTTATTGCACATAGCATGTCCAACCGAAGAGGCAAAAAAGGATGGAAGTTTCACTGTCATCAAATGTCTGCTAGGCAGATGCCTATTCGTCGCCCCAGACAATATAGCCTAAGGATTGACGCAGCTTGCTCTTTCAGTAGGAATATGTTTTATCTTCTTAGGAAGGATATCGACGCCAGGCTGAGCACCATGTCCTATAAAACAGCTGGTGCTCTGGTGTGTTTTCTGGTAGAAGAACTCCCGAACAACAGTACAGCGATAATTGAATCGTCACACTCAGTCACACATTTGTCTCAAACAAACCTTTAATCAGCTACCTCGACTAGCATAAAGCAAAATGGAACAACGCCTTGTTCAGCGCGCAAAAGCGTCTCCCAATGCAATTGCAGTGGTCGACGGTGATACCAGCCTTACCTATCGAGAGCTTATTGCGCGAGCTGATATACTCGTCGAAAAATTGCATGAAAAATCAATCAAACTCGGGGAGCCTGTTTGTATCTTACTTGACTCAGGATATCAGCAGATTATATCGCAAATTGCTGTCCTCCGAGCGGGAGGGACCTGTGTGCCCATTGACCCATGCATTCCTTCTCTTCGCCTGGTGGCCATGCTGCATGATATCAATTCCCGCTTCGTCATCACCAGCAAAGCTTTGATGGATCGAGTGTCTGGGTTTGAGATTATCCAAGTTGAAGACGCAACTATGCAGAGTATCACCTTGAGTGATACCGCCCCAGTTCGTGTACAGGCAGGATGTCCGGATACCCATCGCAGCTATGTTTTCTTCACCTCTGGCTCCACGGGACAGCCTAAACCCATACAGGTCCTGGCTTGTGGTGTTCTGCATGTCTTAGACTCTCAGCCGGCTTCATTGCTTGATTCTTCCGACCACGTGGCTCTTGCCATGAGTCCGGGATTTGATTTCAGTATCTGGGCGGTTTGGGCATCACTACTCGCCGGGGGTACGGCCATACAAGTTCCCAGAGCGATCGTCACAGATCCGATTGGTTTCAGCGACTTTATGGAAAGCAGAAGAGTCACAGCGGTGATTATACCAACAGCGCTCTTCAATGTCATTGCCTTGTATGCTTCAACCGCCTTTCGTGGGCTGCGTCACGTCCTTGTGGGAGGAGAGCCTTTGAATGTCAGTGCAGTCAGAAAAGTCCTTATCGACGGCCCACCAACAAATCTGTGGAATGGATACGGTCCTACAGAAACAACTATATATGTAACCATATGCCGGGTCGATCTACAGGAGACACAACATCCTCGCATCAGCATCGGACAAGCATTCGGAGAATCCAAGATTTATCTATTAGACGGACAGCTCAGGAATATCACCGGGACACATCAGACTGGGGAGATTTGTGTTGCCGGTCCTCAGATTTCATCCGGATACCTGAATAGACCCAAAGAAAATGAGAAGCAATTTATCCACGTCAATGCCGCCACACTTGGAGAGCAAGGTGGAAGATCTATCCGCCTGTACCGTACTGGCGATCTGGCACAATGGAGACACTCATCTGGTTCCTTGGATTATATTGGCCGTGCAGACAAACAGCTCAAGATTTCTGGGCATCGTGTGGAACTGGGGGATATCGAGCGTACGTTGGAGAGGCACCTGCACGTGGCATCATGTGCTGTCATCCTAAACAAGAAGGAGACCTCAGAGGCCTTGGCGGCCTTTTGCATTCCAGTCGAATGCGAAACGGAAGTTCAGTGGTCTGAAATTATCAATTGGGCCAAGGAACATTTGCCATACTACATGATCCCTGCTTCAATCCAAACTGTCCAGAAATTTCCCCTTACATCCAATGGCAAGGTGGACAGAAATGCCCTGATTTCCAATTTTCACAAGGCATCATCAAAGCAACAGGAATCCGAAGTCCAGCAGTCTCCACGAGTGGACGGTCAAACTGACTGGCTCCGATTGCATCTTGAAGAGTTGCTGAATGTGTCACCACTTGACCCCCACAAAAATATATTCTCTCTGGGACTCGATTCGCTGCAGGCTGCCCAGCTCATAGGAACGATCAATTACAATAATGGAAAACGCGTGACACAGGCACAACTACATGCCAACGCTACTTTGGAAAGTCTTGCAGCTCTCCTTCAAAGCTCTGCCGAAGTCGGTGTTGAGCCGACCCAGACAAAGAGATGGGCACAAGACTCTCACCTAGCAGACGATTTGGTTTCTCCTCCAGATTGGCAATCTACTAAGGAGGGACACGTTTTCCTCACAGGAGCGACTGGGTTCCTTGGCGCACACTTACTTCATCAACTTCTGTCCATGCCGGGTGTGAAGAAGGTGGCCTGTCTGGCCCGAAGCCGTGGCGATATAACAGCAAATGACCGCATTCAGAAAGCCTTGGAAAAGTACGACCTTTGGAATGATAGGCTGGAGACAACTCAAAAAATCATCGCTCTTGACGGTGAGCTTACAGATGCCAACCTAGGCCTAGGAGAGGAGAAGTTCTCCTGGCTCAGCAACTGGGCCAGCATCGTCTTCCACAATGGTGCGCGAGTAAACTGGTGTGAACCATACGAAGCTCTTTATGAGCCAAATGTTCTTGGCACGCGGAATCTAATCCGACTCACCACATTGGGCCGACGCAAGACACTGCATTATATTTCCTCGCTTGCCGTGTGGAATGTAACTGGCTTTGTGAACAAAACGAAGCAGGTTTTCGAAGATGGCCCTCTCGCACCACATTTGGGATCCCTACCTTACGATATGGGATACGCGCAAACCAAGTGGGTGGCGGATGAAATGGTCCAGAGGGCCCGGGCCCGTGGCTTACCTGCAATTATCTATCGTCCAGGGTTCGTGATTGGGGACAAATCACAAGGTTATGGAAACGCAGATGATTTCTTCGCACGAATGATCATGGGGTCAATTCAAAGCGGTCTATTCCCCTATCTTCCTCGCCTGCGGCTGGAGTATGTGACGATTGATTTTGTCTGCTCGGCTATTTTACATATTGCTTCAAAGTCCGAGAATCTTGGCAAATCCTACCATATTGTCTCCCCGGATGTGACACAGTCGGTTGATTTAGAGGAGACGTGCAGTTTGCTCAACCAAGCTGGATATCCAGTCAAGCAAGTTCCATACCAGGAATGGTTAGAGTGGATTCAAGAGCATCCGGGAGGTCCACTGGAGCCGTTGCTTCCAGCGCTGCAGGAACAAGTCTGGGACAACTTGACTCGGATCCAGACATGCATCGACGTTCCGGTTTTTGAGACACAGAACACTGTTCAGGCCCTAGAGGACCGGCCGGATATCAATTATGTTCCTTTGGATCGGGAGCTACTGCAACGCCACATCGAGTTTTGGGTGAGCAAGGGGTATTATTCGCTAAGAAAATGACTTTATCGTTATTATTACAGTTACGCGTGAATGTATCTAACGGGAATCAAATTGAACTTATGCATTCAAACTCTTGTCAGAAGTTGTCATCTTGGTCCTCGCATAGGACTGTCTTTTGCCGGAGATTAGAGCAATTTTTCTGGGCAAGAACGTAGCTTCAAGACACAAGAGATCCGATTAGACATAAGTGAAGTACACGCTAACATGTTGGCGGCTGGTCTTCAAGGAAGTCTGCGTAGACACCATTCATAAAGTTCGGATCATAAATATCTACTTTCATGTCTGGCATGAATGTAGTTGGGTTCGGGTTCGGTTTGATCGCCTGCTGAAACTGGGCAAGCTCCACGGTAGGGGGAACCTCCACACACTGGTCTTTGACATCCCGAAGACTCTTCTGGAAGCGATCAACAAAAGCAGCGGGAGTAAGGCCATGAGCAGAGTAACGGACCCTGCTGAACTTTTCCCACGCAATGTGGATAAACTGGGCAGAAGTTTTACCGTAGAGGCTCTCGAGCTTGACGTAAGCTTCATGCGCATCCATGAATCGCTCAATCACGGCGAGTGGCTCTCTGCCAAGACCCGAGGCAAGAAGATTGCGAGCATGAATGTTCAGCTTACGCCGTTCTCCGGGGCTGATATTGTTGAGCGCCGGAGAGTGTGGAAACGCTTTGTGTCATGGCCCTTGCCACAGTGACAACTGGCTCGTCATCGGTAACGGGGTTCTCGTCAGTATCGGAGTCCAATTCGCCATTGAAATTGGCACTGGTACTGAGGTCTGCAGTGGCATTGAGAGAATCATCTTGCTCCGTGGCTAATAGATATATAGCTTCTGCCTCTCTAATAGTCACTGGTTCCTGCTTTATCGTGGTGTCATCGAGTCTGTTCATAATAACATCCCAGGAAGCAGGATCGACATGCAGAAAGGCGTCATGAAGACCTTTGCGCCATTGAGACCAATTCAATTTTCCTTGCAGCTTTTCGAGCCATTTTGGAAGCCTCAGTGGCATTTGGTTCGCCATGGTTGGGATGACTCCGATGTCTTCATTCGTGAGAATAGTAGGTAATACTATCTGAATAGTCAGTACACATTTTGTGATCCGAAGTAGGAGGTTGGTTTCAGGAGCGCTGGAATTTGGGAGAAAGGACAAATGGCTGGCAGAAAATTTTGTAGCGGCAGTAAATGCCAGCGGATGAAACAATCATAAACTCGGAGCCGCGCAATGTAAAGGGGGCGATTTTTGTGGTTTTGAACAGGAGGTTCTCGCAGAGCAGAGTGACAGCGGGTTGCGTGGGTCGAAAGACGAGTATAAATTGTGGATATCATGTCGAAAGCTATGTTACAATACATGACTAGGAACCCGAGTATTCAACACCTCGGAAAATACATGGACCGCTATGATAGTAGGCCCCATATAAATTGCATATTAAGCTTAGTCAGTTATACCCTAGCAAATTGTTAAATAGGGGATTCTTATCATTTTAGTTAGTTAGAGTCATATATATCTGTTATTTTAAACCATACATTGCAATACCGGTGATTTCTGTTAGTTATAAGCCCGGAATCGTTCCATTCGAATAGATCTATCTACATATAGATCACCTTTTAACCTTACTATCGCCGAATTAGTAGATAAATTAATACCTAAGTCAACCCCTAAATCGTCGAAGGTAACCCCTAACTCCTCGAAAAAGTATTAGAAGTCATTAATATACTAGTATTAATATAACTAATTTATATCTCTCCGCGA
>NW_015971475.1:0-4645 GCF_000769745.1 Penicillium expansum
CTTTTATATAAATTAAAGCTTTTAAATCAGAGATAATTAAAAATAACTTCTTAGCTATTAGTTTAGTACTATTTAGATCTAACTAAGTGATTTTAAAGCTTAATATCCGGCTTTAAACCCTAACCTCCCTAGCTAGCTAAGGTAGTAAATTAAGCTAGAATTTTACCCTAAAAACCCCTTTTATAGAGAAAGACCTATATTAATAGGCTTTATTAATTAAGGCTTTACTTTATATAAGATTTTAAAGCCTACTTAGCCTATTAGATTATATATTAAACTAGCTTATAAAAGGCTTCTATATTATAATATAAGGTACTATCTTACTTACTAAAGAAAATAAGGAATTATATACCGCTAATAAGAAGTAGAATTAAAAGTAGGCTAGATCCTAGAGGTAGATACCTATAGAAGAAGGCCTCTTAGTTTAAGAAGTATCTATATTAATTATATAGTAATAGGAAGTAACTAAAGTACTTCCCCCTAGCCCTAGTATACCTAGAGAATTAACTATTTAGCTATATATACAGCCCCTTTAGGGGTATAGTATATATAGATTACTAGGGTATAGAAGAGAAATATATCTAGATAGACTACTTAGTTAGTTAAATTAATTTAATAGTATTATGGTTGAGATAAATGTATTTAAATTTAATGGGTTGGGTAGGGTACGCAGCTTGCTTGTATGTGTAGCTTATATATGAAATATATTAGTAAGTGGGCCACTACTAGTGAGTGGGCTACTACTAGTGAGTAGGCTACCTATTTAAAACCTATTAATTAATTTAACCCCTTCTTTTTTAACCACCCACTATGCCACTAATTCGATCCTGAAGCTCTAGAAATTTAATAGAGTAAGAGGGTAGGATCTTACTAGCTATCTAGGCTTTTAAGAAGTAAGAAATCTTTTTAATTTGTAAAGTAGTATATTATTTTAAAGTTCCCTATACTACCTTATAATACTACCTCGCTAGTAATACCTTTTATCCTAAAATATATACTAATAATTATAAGTTAACTAAAACTAAGGAGGAATCATTTAAAAAATAGATTCTCTCTATAGATCTATATAGAGTAGCCCCTTAGCCTTCTATAATATAAGAAATAGCTAACCTTCTTTTTTAAAAGTATAGAACTACCCTAGTTCTTTTAGTTAGCTAAAATTAGGTTATAAAATTTATAAAACGATATCCTTTCCTCTCCTTCTAATTCTTAAAATAGTATAATTATAAGTGTATAAAATATAAAGACCCGAAAATCATTAGGGAGTAGTTTAATCTAGTTTAAAAGATAATCCTTTAATTTAGAATTAACCTTAATAATATCTATAACTTTAATAAGACTAGTTTTATAATAAGGTTAACTATAACTATAAAGGTTATAATAAGGAGTAAATACTATAGTTAGTAAGTACTTTTATAACCTAGAAATTAAGAGTAGGTAACTACTATTAAGTATATAAATACTTCTAGCTAAGCCTTTCTTTTATATATGATTTTTAAAGGTAATATCTTTCTTAAATTATAGTTTAAGGGCCTCTTAGAGGATTAGCGCTTTAAGGTTAGTCCTAATAGCTAGACCTCTAATAGAATTAGCCTTTATTAGCTTAAGAAGCTCTTTATTCCTAGTACTTTATGTATAAAAGGGGTATACTAGTATGATTCAGAAGGGATCGTATGAGTTTTTAATTCAAATAGGGTATAGGCGGATATATACTAATAGATATAGGTATCTAGGACTACTAATATAGTATCCTATAGCCCTGTTCGGGTATATCTGGATTCGTATTCCGGTCTGATCTATAGATTATATATCTAGAATAAATCTTATAGATCTTATTCTCCCCTATTAAATTAGAACTAGTCCCTAGTTCTATATTTTCCTATATAAGTTCCTTTATATAGGTAGTAATAGGTCTATATACTTTAGGTTCCTTCCTTTATTTATTTAGTCCTTTTATCTAATTAGGCGACGCTAGTAAGATATAGTAAACTACTAGGAATAGCCTAAAACGGCTTATAAAAGCCTAAAACGGACTCCTAAGCTTTTAAAATAGTCTATAAAAGGCTTCCCCTAGTCTTTTATATATAATAAAGTATATAAAATAGGGTTATACCCTTTATTCTTTAAAAGATAAAGGAAATATTTATAAAAATAGTAGATAGTAAGATTTTAGGGGGTAATCCCTCCCCTAGTACTTTATAAGGTTTATTTAAGGTTTATTTAAAGGTATTATAGATAAAGAAGTAGCTAAACCCTATAGTAACTAAGATATTTATATCCCTACCTAACTCCTTAGAACCTTATATTATCCTTATATAAGTACTATAAATAAGCCCTCTAATATCTCCTATAACTCTATTTATTCTTACTTTTCTTCTTTTACCTTTATAACCTCTTATCCCTACTATTAATATACTACTTTATAGGTAGTTTTCTATTAATTTTAATAGGGTTTTATTAATTTTAAGATTCCTAGACTTAATATATAGCTTAGTTTAGCTTATTCTAGACTAATAGGGTCTTTTTAGCTTATATCTTAAGTATATACTAATATTTTCTTAGGTCTATAGCTTTTTTTTTCTTTTTTTTTTTTTTTTTTTTTTTACTATATCTAACTACCTAACCCTAACCTAGTCTTATAAGCCTATATCCCTATAAGTACCCTTTTATTCTAGTCTATCCTAGTCTTATAGGCCTAAAACTAATATTTTTCTAGGCCCTAGACTTATTCCTAGATAGCTATTATTTATTCCCTTTTATATATTTCTCCCTTATTAGGCTTAACTATATACCTAGTCCTAATTAGACCTGGCAGTAACCCTCCATTTAGACCCACCAAGACGCTAAGGAGGGTCCAAAGTCCGGATTCTGGACCCGCCAAGGAAATTATACATACATAACCTATCCTAATTAGGAAATAATATGCTTATAAACCATGATTTATATATATTTATATCAAAATTTAGGTCTTGGCGGGTCGCTGGACCCTCGGAGGGTCCAAGGTCATAGACCACCCGGAGGGTCACTGCCAGGTCTAGTCCTAATATCCCTATATATTAGTAGTTTAGGTTTTAATTATAGTAGTCTTAGTATATTTAAGTAGGATTTTATAGTTCTTAATTTAGATAAGGCTAAGCTATTAGCTATAGCCCTTAGTAGTAATAGTAATAGTAGTAATAGGGGTAATAGGGCCCCTATTAGTCTAAATATATTTATTCCTAATCCTACTATTAAGGCTATTAGTAATATATCCCTACCTCTTATAACTATCCTTAATCTTATAGCCTTAAAGGTAGCTATTCCTAATCTTATAGGTTTAAAGGTAGTTATTCTTAGCCTTATAGGTCTAACCCCCTTTATATATATTCTTACCTCTAATAATTTAGGCCTAGCTATTAGTATATAGATTACTACTAACTAGCTAGTTTATAAGATAAGCTAAGTTTCTAATAGTATATAATATTTTTAACCTATTTTAGATTTTATTACTAACTATTTATAGCTATTTATTTTAATATAGCTATTAATAGCCTACCTTTTCTTATTAGAATAGGCTATTTAGATATTAACCCCTAGTTTACCTAGTTAATTCCTACCTATACTACTATTAATTAGTATTTAACCTACTCTAATTCTTTTTATATAGCCTATACTAACCTCCCCTTTTATATTATAATTAGTTAGATATATAGCTACTAGGCCTTAGTTAGGGGTAAATATACTACCTATACTAATAGAAATAGTCTATTTTTATACTATTAGGTCTTATTTATTCTAACTAAAATATAGTTAGCTATCTAGTAAGGTTAGGCTTATATAAGTTATAGTTTCTTTTTTATAAATAATAAATATTTATTCTAACCTAATATAGAAATAGGTAATCCTTTTTATTAGCTAATTAACCTTATTTAGGCTAAAACCCTCTCTAACCTTTCTTTATAACTTCTAAAAGCTACTATTTATTCTACTATAGCCTTTACCTCTAAAAAGAAGGATAAAAGAAAGGGTTAATCTAAGCCTATTATAGCCCCTAAGGCTACTAAGGGGGCTATAGCTCTTAGTAGTCCTATTATAGGCCTTACTATCCTTATTATAGCCCCTACTATCCCTAATATAAAATATAAGGGTAATACTAGACCTGGCAGTGACCCTCCGGGTGGTCCATGACCTTGGACCCTCCGAGGGTCCAGCGACCCGCCAAGACCTAAATTTTGACATAAATATATATAAATCATGGTTTATAAGCATATTATTTCCTAATTAGGATAGGTTATGCATGCATAATTTCCTTGGCGGGTCCAGAATCCGGACTTTGGACCCTCCTTAGCGTCTTGGCGGGTCCAAATGGAGGGTCACTGCCAGGTCTAGGTAATACTACTAGTAGACCTGGTAGTGACCCTCTGGGTGGTCCATGATCTTGGACCCTCCACCCGACCCTCCGAGGGTTAGGGTCGCTTATAAGCAACCCTGACCCTGACCCTGACCCTCTATAACCCGCAGCGACCCTCGGATATATAAATTTCGAGCGCTAAGCCTAATTAAGGTAGATAAAACTGCTTATATCTCTTAATAAAATATAGTTATTTATATCTATTTNTACTAGATTATAATCACTAATTTATAACCATTTAAGTTATTAAATATT
>NW_015971474.1:0-1529 GCF_000769745.1 Penicillium expansum
GAAAATAAGGAATTATATATTACTAATAAGAAGTAGAAGTAAAAGCGTACTAGATTTTAAAGGTAGATACTTATAGAAGAAGGCCTCTTAATATAAGAAGCTTCTTAATTAATTACTAAGCTAATAGAAGTAATTAAAGTACCCCCCTTCCCTCTATAAAGAAGCCCTTTACTAGCTTTATAACTATATACACAGGCCCTACTAAAGTATAGTAGTTATAGAGGAATAGGATATAAGATTAATAGATACCTAACTAGCTAGATGATTTTACTATATTTAATTTAATAGAGTTTTAGTTAAGATAAATATAATTAAAATTAGTAAGTTAGGTAGAGGTAGCTACTAGCTTATAGTAGCCACTAGCTTATGAAATATATTATGATCTTTTGGCCTAACATATTCAGCAAGCGAGCAGCCACTATAAGCAAGTGGCCACCCTAACCAAAACGCGTCTATGAATTAGATCTTAGTTAGTTCAACCACCCACCATGCTACCAATTTACTCTTAATCCTCTATAAATTCAACAGATCAAGAGGGTAGGATCCTATTAGCTATCTAGGCTTTTAAAAATAGAGATATTAGCTCTATTACTCTTACTATATATACCTTTAACATCCTACATTTAACTCTCCGCTACCGAATTAATAGTATATAATACCGCGCGATTTCTTATACTAACTCTTATAAATTAACCAATATTAAAGAGGAATCTCTTTAAAAATAGATCCTTTCTATAGATTCTTATAGATTAGCCCCCTAGCCCTCTATAGTATAAGAAATAACAGATCTTTTTCTTTAAAAATATAGAACTACCCTAGTTCTTTTAGTTAGTAAAAAATAGGTATATAACTTTATAAAACAGTATCCTCTCCTCTCCTCCTAATTTTTAAAATAATATAACTATAAGCGTATAAAATATAAAGACCCTAAGATTATTATAAAGTAGTTTAATCTTATTTAAAGAACTATCCTTTAATTTAGGATTAATCCTAATAATATTTATAACTTTAATAAGACTAATTTTATAATAAGATTAACTACTACTATAAAGGTTATTATAAGGAGTAAATATTATAGTTAGAGGCTAGTTTTATAACCTAGAAATTATAAATAGATAACTACTATTAAATATATAAATACTTTAGGTTAGGCCCTCCCTCTATATATTATTTTTAAAAGTAAAGTCTTTATTAAATTATAGTTTAATAGCCTTTTAGAGGATTAGCGCTTTAAAGTTAGTCCTAATAGCTAGACTTCTAATAAAATTAGACTTCGCTAGCTAGAGAAGGTCTTTATTCCTAATACTTTATATATAAAGGGGGTATACTAGCTTTTAATACTTAATAATCACAAAAGTTATTTAATAGCTAAATTTAATAAAATTTATAAGTAAAATAAGGTAATACTAATCTATATACTACTATATTTATCTTATCTTTTATAACCTTTAGATATTAGTTATTTTATAGTATTAAAATNACAAAAGTTATTTAATAGCTAAATTTAATAAAATTTATAAGTAAAATAA
>NW_015971473.1:0-4005 GCF_000769745.1 Penicillium expansum
TATTATTAATATATACTAGGATATAGATTAAAATTATTCTTTTACCTAATTACTTTATAAAGATAGAGTAGTTAGTATATATCTTTTAAAAGCTAATTAATAAGAGAGTATTATATAAAAGTATATACTACTTTTTTAGGCTTTATTTTAAGCTATAGACTATTCTTATTAATAGTCTAATCTTATCTTTAAGAATTAGAGTAAGTCTTATAATCTTTTTAGTCTTAGAGGTAATCTATTATATACTACTAATAACCTAGTTTTTAAAGAGTTTAATATAAATAGCCTCCTTAATATCTATATTAAGAAATATAGTTTTAATATCTAGGTAGTATAGGAACTAATTTAATATAGTAGTAATAGTATAAAAGACTTTAAAAGATATAGGCTTAGTAATAATAGTATATACCTTATAAAAGTTAATATCCTTAATCTAATTAAAACCTTATATAATAAGGTAAGTTTTATATTAACTATTATCCTTTTTAATATTAAAAACCTAGTATAGGGTTAATAGCTTATAATTTATCTTATTAAACTTATAGTTAATAGCTCTCTATATACTATTTTTAATTTATATAGTAAGCTCTTTATAAGTAGCTTTAAGCTATTTCTCTTACTCTATATAGTTTATAGTATTAACCTAATTATTAAGTATATAATTAATATCTTTAAGAGTAAGTTTACTAGGCTAGGAAACCTACTTATCCTTACTATATATAGTAGAGAATACTAAGAGTATAACTTTATTTAAAGTAAAAAGAGCTATTATATAAGAATCTATTATACTATAAGTAGTAAGATACTTAAGTATAGTATAGTTAGGTTTCTAGATCTTTAATAAATAATAAAGACCTTAAGTTAGTAGTTCTTAGAGAGTAACTTATTTTTAACTAGGTAGTTAAATTACTTTATAAACTAGGTTTAATAATAATAAAAGAACTAATAATATTAGATCTTAATCTAATAGATTACTAATTTATAAGGGATTATCTTAAATATCTATAATAATAGGGTCCTCCCTTAGGATTTCCTTTAGCCTTACCTTAATTTATATCTCTACTTTAATATTATAACTATTACTTATTCACTTAATTAGTTTAATAGGAGGAGGGGTTTAATAGGTATTAAAATATTTAGTAAGAATAGCTAGTATTAGTAGGTTAATAAATTTAAGTAGGATATATTAAGAATCTAACTTTAAGAACTACTTACCTATATCTAGATTATTTAAATACTTAAGTAAAGAAATAGCTAGTATTTTATTAAAAATAATATCTTAAAAAATAATAATCTTCTTAATAGAGGTATTATAAATCTAGTAGTAACTATACTAGTTATAACTAAGAAACCTTCCTTTTATAGAGTATAGATAAAGCTTTATTTAATACTACTCCTTTAGAATTATATACTAGTATTAGTAATTAAAAGTATAAAAGTAAGAAAGATCTAGTTAATAACTAAAAAGCTTCTTAAATAAAGTATACTTAACCTTTAAATAGTATAGTTAGTTTTAGGTATAGTTAATACCTTAAAGGATTAATCCCTATAAGTATTTTAGTAGTTTATACTCTAATATAATAGTAACTACTAGTTTAAGTAAGTACTTATTCTTAATCTTTAGTATATTATTAAAATATAGTATATAAGGTAGAACTAGATCTTATATTACTCTTTTTATAATAATATATTTATAAAGGGGTTTATATTCCTTAATATTATTACTAGAGATATACTTTACTATTAAATTTAGCTAGGTCTTTAGCTATTATTTAATCTAGATAAACTTTTCTAGTACCTTAGAGTAGTACTTAATTAGGAATACCTAATAAAAATAAGAAGTATTATCTATAAATATAATATAGTAATTATAGCTACTAGTTAATATAATACTAATAGGGCCCTATATATCTATATAAATTAGGTTATTAGGATTAGTATAAATTAATTTATTCTTACTAAAAGGTAGAATATAACCTTTACTAATAATATATAATATATAAGGCTAAGTTAAAGCTAACTTCTTCTTAATTATTAAACTATCTATATAATCCTAGGTTTTCTTAACTTAAGATTTACTAGTATAATAAGTATAATAATAAGTAAGATCTATTAAGATAGAGATTAGTTTACTAATCTTAAAGGCTAAAATAAAGAGATTATTATCCTCTAGTAAACTAATAATATTCTCTATTATAGAGATACTTAATATAAGATAGTTAGTTTCTATAAGACTATAGAGATAAGAAATTTAAGTATTCTTATATATATATAACTAGTACTAGTTATTACTAATAATAGTATAACCTTTAACCTCTTTAGTAATTATAGATTTTAATTTAATATAATCTTTAAAGAAAGTGATTACTATAGTACCTATTTTAGTAAGCTATCTTATTAAAATAAGACTATACTTTAAGCTTAATATATACTAAACCTTCTAGAATATAATACTCCTTATATAAATTCGCTTAGTAGTATCTTAATTATTAATACTATAGTTAAACTTAGTAAGGTTAATAATAATATTACTATAGCCTTCTATATAAAAGGTTTTACTAATAACTAAATAAATAGGTAAAGTCTTAGTAGTAAAAGTATAAAATATACTTTAGTAAGGTATTATATAGGCTAAGCAGCCTAAATCTAGTATTTATATATTAGGATCTAAAGTATTATTTAATAAAATAGTAGCTAATATAGAATTAATATTAATATAGGTAGTAGATACCTAAAGGTTATTAGGTAATAATAATACTATATTTATAATAGTAGATTTAGTATTAGCCTTATTAGTAGACTTAGATTTTAAATCCTTCTTATTTTTAAGGTTTAAGAAATAGTCGGCTAGTTTATAAATAGTTTCTTTCTTATAAAAGGGATATTAGACCTAATCTTTAAAGTCTTTAGAGTCCTTTTTAAAGTCTTTCTTCTTCTTATCTTTCTTCTTCTTATTAATTAAAGTAATATTAGATAAGGCCTATTATTAGCTTTAAATATAATTATTTCTAATATAATATCCTTTAGAAATAATAAAATCACTAAAGATATATTATAGGTTATAGTTATAAGACTAATCTTTATAAATAGAGACTATATTTAACTAATATTAATAGCTAGTATTACCCCTAATAGTATATAAAAATATATATATAATATAGAGAGTAAATACCCTTTTAGTAGTTAGGTATACCTCTTATATCTTAGTAAAAAGATAATACTACTTTATAATAAAGTCTTTTAATTTATTACTAGGTTTATATTTCTAAATAGCCTATTTAATAGCTTTATTACTAACTAAGTAGAAATTCTTAGCCTTATAGAGTTAGTATAGATCTTTATAAACCTTAGCTATAGTCTTACCTTAATAAAGGTAGATAGATATTATAATATCTAAGGTAGATATAATATAGGAGAGGATAATAGTATTATATTAGTCCTAGCTAGTAGACCTGGCAGTGACCCTCTATTTGGACCCACCAAGACGCTAAGGAGGGTCCAAAGTCCGGATTCTAGACCCGCCAAGGAAATTATGCATACATAACCTATCCTAATTAGGAAATAATATGCTTATAAACCATGATTTATATATATTTATGTCAAAATTTAGGTCTTGGCGGGTCGCTAGACCCTCAGAGGGTCCAAGGTCATAGACCACCCGGAGGGTCACTACCAGGTCTACTAGCTAGCTTATAGCTTAACTTATACTTTAATAGTAGTAGTAGTAGGTAGCTTAATAGTATAAGAACTAGAACTAGAGCTAGAGCTAAAGGTAACTATTAGTATAGGAGCTATACTTAATCTAGTTAAAGCGGGAGTTATATCCTAAAATACCTTAACTTCCTTATTAGTACTAGGCTAAGAGGCTTTATTACTAGTTAGATCTTAAGGATATCCCTTAATTCCTATTAAAAGACCCTAGTATATTAAGTTCTTACTATTAAAGATAATCTCTATTAATTAGTTCTATTATTCTTAGTTTATTTCCCCCTTTAAGCTTAGAAT